>NC_056733.1:676776194-676943694 GCF_019279795.1 Protopterus annectens
AAATGACAAATTTACCACAGTAACAGGTACAAGCAAGCAAAATCTGAGGGTAATGCTACTAAATGCTAGAACTCTAAACCTCAAAATGCACTCACTCGAGGCACTCCTTAAAATGAAGAACATCGACATCTGTGCAGTGACAGAGACCTGGTTCAAAGCTCCAGAGAGCACCCCTGCATTACTAGGCTATAATTCATACCACATCTTTCGGCCACCAAACCCGGACAGAAACACTAAAGGTGGAGGTGTGTCCATATTCATTAAGGATATCCACACCTCCAAGCTAGTTGCTCAGCATAATGCATCCGAGATTATCCAAGTTCAACTAACTCTGGGCAAAACAACAATCCAGATTGTAGCTTGCTACAGACCCCCCCCCCCAACCATGCCCTAGGATTCCTACTCCTCTTTTCTTGACACACTGGAAAATATTAAGGTACAACCCAACACTCTAATAATGGATGATTTCAACTACCCTACCATTAACTGGGAAAACTACTCATGTAACAACTCTTTTGCTCAACGGTTTCTGGAAATCATCAATTCCAATGCTCTGGATCAACTTATCCACACCCCCCACCAGGGGCAGCAATATCCTAGACCTGCTCATCACCAACATGGGGAACCAGTGTTCCACACCAGAGGTCAGATCCGACCACAAGCTAATCACCCTAGACATCCACATCCCGCTCCCAGCCCCCATTAGGAAAACAACCGTAAAGAATTTTTCCAAAGCCAACTTCATGCTTCTTAAGACAGAAGTGGCAAAGTTAACAACACCTATGCAGATGGACAATAGAGGTACGACTGCTGAATCCTTCACAAATGCACTTTAGAAGCACTTGCACGAGTGCATGGATCGTGCTATCCCTAACAGAACCAAGATGCTATCCTCCAAAAAAAGGAAGCCAATCTGGTGGTCTTCTGCCATAAATAAACTCTACAACAGAAGAAAGAAACTGTTGAAAAAAAAAAAAGAGTAAAATCCCACGATTGGAGGAACTCCCTGGTCAGCCTCAGTAAGAAGTTGAGATCCCTCATAAAATCCTCCAAAGCTAGTTATGAAAACAAAATTGCCACAGATTCTAAAGACAACCACAAAGCATTCTATAGCTATGTCAAGAAACTCAATGGCAACACTCAGATCTGCTCTGAGTTACAGCACAATGACACTAAATATACAGAACCAACTGATATTGCAAACATCCTGACAGATAGGTTCAGTGTTAACTTTAACCCCCTTTCACCCCCTAAAGGGCCCATCTTTATACCAGAAGAATGCAAAGTTCCTGTAATCATGGCTGCACAGGTAAAAACCTCCCTCTCCAAAGCCAAGAACAAAGCATCCATGGGACCAGACAACATCCCATGCTGCCTTCTACACGAACTACAGAATGAACTGGCACCCCACCTAAGGACCATGTTCAATCATAGCCTCACCTAAGGCTTTGTGCACATTGAATGGCGCACCACAACAGTTATCCCACTCCACAAAGGGGGGGGGGGGCCACAACAAACCCCGGGAACTACCGCCCCATTACCCTGACGGGCCTGGTCTGCAAGGCCATGGAACGCATCATGGAACTCAAACAAAGACATTGGAGATCTCCAAACTCTGGACCCCATACAGTTCGGGTTTGTAAAAGGCAGATCATGTCTCCTAATCCTGGTAGACTTCTTTGAAGTAGTCACCAAAGCCATAGATGAGGGTAAGGTGGTTCACACAGCCTATCTAGATCTCACCAAGGCGTTCAACACCATCCTCCACTCAGGAATTATAGATAAACTCACTAAACTAGGTATAAATCCCTATGTCACAAGATGGGTTGCCAACTGGCTTACTGACAGAACCCACACTGTGAAAGTAGCAGACTCCAAATCAGACTTCAGACCAGTGACAAGTGGAGTACCACAGGGTTCAGTCCTGGGTCCTCTCCTGTTTGGTATCTACTTCTCTGAAGTACAGGCTAACACAGTTTTTTGGCTAACTAAATTCACAGATGACTGCAAACTAGGAGCCATAATCTAAACTCCTAATAATGTGGACATCCTACAAAAGGGCCTCACTGAGACAGATGCCTGGTGTCAAAGCCATGGTCTCAAGCTCAATGCCAAAAAGTGCATTGTCATCCCCTTTGGTAAAAACTCTGTACCCATGAACTACCACATAGGCGGTAGTCTACTTAACACCGAAAGTGTGATAAGAGATCTTGGGACACAGGTGGACAGTAGTCTCTCCTTTGATAATCACATTGCCACAGTGGTCAGGAAATCCTTCTACGTGGCACACCTCATCACAAAATGTTTCTCATGCAGAAAAAAGAGGTCATTGTTCCCCTCTACTCATCACTCAGACTCATTATAGAGTACAATGCCCCTTTTGGTATGTACCTCACAAGACATCTACAACAACTGGAAAGGCTGCAAAAATACCTCACAAAGAGGATTACTGGCCTCAAACAGATACCCTATGCAGACTGACTCAAAACTCCAGCTTTACTCCATCGCATATCCCCTACTCAGAGACAATCTTTGCCTAACATACAAAGCTATGTCAAACCCAGAGCTGTTGGACATGCTCCACTTAAAGAAATCCCAATCCCTCCAAGCTACATGCTCTAGGGACCTAAACCTTGTCACCACAATAAACAGAACATGCTGGAGGGATAGATTCCTGCCCCAGAGACTTCCCATACTCTGGAACAGACTACCTATCTATGTCAAACAGAGCTCATTAGTACTCTTCAAGAAAAATCTTGATGATTGGATGGGTAATAGGAAATTCACTCCCAGGGATCACTTCTGTGGTTCTGCTTGACAGGGGCACAGGAAAATTTTCTTGTGTGGCAAAAGCCAGGGTACCTTTGGCTAGGGTTTGTATAGGCCCTAGGGCCAATAGCCTAGTACCTACCTATAAACCTAAGATCTTGCAACACTTGTGAAAATCGTGTAAATTGTTTGGACAGTTGGGGAATACCCCTGAAAGGAGGTAGAGACTCCCAAACTGTTAAATATTCATTTTTATGACTGAAAGCCTCTAACAATCTTGAGTAATGTTTTCCCAAGCTGGACTTGAAAGGGAAAGGCAAACGGAAAGGGGGATGGGGTCCAAATAGTCAAATGGACTCTAGTCTGTCTGGAAATGGCTGTTTGAGGTTGGGCTTGTTGAGGAGTCCTAAATGGTTGTTGTCTTTCTCCCAGCTTTTTTGTCTTTGAGATGGCCTGGATTGTCTTCCTATAAAAACTGGCTTAGAAGGGTCATTTCTCTGAAATTTTGGAACAGGAGACACCAGGAGGTCTTTTAAGTTCTGCATCTCCTTACCCTTCTCCTGCAAGGTTTTAAAAAGATCAGCAGCCGCAGGGCCAAACAGGGCTACATTGTCTAGAGGAGCATCCATCAATTTGGATTTGATATCCTCTGGTAAAGGTTGGAGTCTTAAGCATGCAAATCTCCTAAAGACAGATCCTGAGGGAACTGCCCTAGCAAAGCCTCTGCAGCATCATACCTACATTTGAGTTTTTGGTGACCTGAGAGGTTGCATCCAGCAAGGACATAGCCAGAGATTTATTCTCAGAATTAGGCAAATCTGAAATAATTTTAGATAACTGGTCAAGAGTTTTAACAAGTATTTTGTCATGTGGGTTTAGCAGTTGATTGCTCTAAAGGCAAGGGTGGCGGATGTATATACTTTTTGCCCAGTCTCTCCAAATGTCTGCTGTCCTTGTCAGAAGGCAGCAAGAAGGTTAAAGGAAGAAACCTAGAGGGTTTTTGTCTGAAGCCACAGTGATGACTGATGTGTCAGCTGAGGGTGCTTTGAATAAGCACTTGCAGTCTACAGGCACCTTATAAAATCTGTTTTTTTAGGTGCAGGAGAGGCTGTGAATCTGAAGTTTTGCTTGAAGATGCAAACACATCTTAGAATGCAGGAAGGACTTTGGGGGCAGCTGAGGGACTGGGGGTGTCCACCTGCAGTAAGTCATAATAGCATTTTTGAACATCTGACATTTCAGTGATTTCCCACTTGAAATGTTCCTGCATCTCGGTCAAGGTGTCACTAAAGGAAATTTCCTCTGCTGGTGAATCGACCCCAATAGTGTCTTCCTCTTGGGAAGCATATTCTAGTGGGGAGTGGATCTGAGTTGAACAGACCAGTGACTCCATTAGAAGAATGTTCCTCTTCTGAAGAAGTGTCTTCCCTTACCCTCTTTTGAGGGAGCAGCAGTCCAGGGGAGGTAGGTACAGTAACCCCTGGTGGGGGACTGAAGGATATGACAGCATTAAAAATGCTTTGAGAAAAGGCCTGCCAATCCTTTTGAGGATCAGATGGTGGAGAGACATGTTTAATCTTTGTTTCTTTTTGTTAGGAATATCAACTCTATGTAGTGATGGTGGGCCGGACGTAGGTCTACACTTGATTATGTCTCAATCCATTTCCTCCCTAACTAGAATGGTTGGATCCCCCCTAGTGCCTTCAGAGATTATGCATCTGCCCCTTGGACGGCCAATCCAGACACCTGCAGTAATTTCCAAGGACATGCTAAATATCCTGCTCCAAGGCAACCAATGTTGCAGGTTCAGACGATGGCCCTGATCAAATCTCTGGACTAGCGATGGTCTCAGGAGAAACGTGTGGCACTGCAGGTACAGCAGAAGCTTCCAGCCTGGGTTTCTTGGCCTTCCGCTTCACTAACGATTCAGCCTGAGCCTAAGGGACTCTCCATCCTTTAAGGGGGGCGGAGGAAAGTCGGTTCAAAGCCTCTAAAAATCTTAACTTCAAAACAAATACAAAAGGTACTGGGGAAAACAAAACCCCAAGTTTTCCGGAATCGAAAATCTTCCCCCTTTTAAAAGTTAGGGAAGCAAGTTTTGAAAAAAAAATCCTGGGGGGCTGGGAAATCATAATCAAAACCCCCCTTTTTAAAAGGTCCCCCCGGGAATCAAGCCGAAAAAAAAACTCAGAAGCCTCGAGCATTGCTCAAAACTCTCAAACTCAGGTTCCACCCTAGGCCTCTTATCAGGAGGGGGCATAGAACCCCTTATCATAGTAATCAAATCCTCTGCCATTTTAAGCATATGTTTATTAGGCAAAGACCCTGAAGCACTAGGTGAAACCCCCACTGAAGCAAAACTTGGCCTGCCCCTCAAAGAAGCCTTGGAAACAGAAGGGGAGGCTCTAACCACCTTAGGAAGAGAGGGAAGAACAGCCACCTGAGAAGCCCCCTCAGCCTGGCCTACTTCCTGAAAGGATACATCCTGTAACAGTAAAGTCTCTCCCTGAGACTCCAAAGAAACACCTGGCAAAACCTCCGGCTCCACTGAGCCCTCTAAAGAAACGACGTCTGGGACTGTCGGTTCTTCCACTCTAGGCTTTGCTGTTTTGTCCTTGCGTTTGTTAGCGAAGCGGCGCCGGAGCATCCGACGGCATTTTATAATTACAACGCTTCCCAAACACTAACCTGGCACAGTCTAACCTTCTCTTAATAGTGCGTTTGTTAAATCTAGCACAAGAGCGGCATCCAACAACGCCGCTCAGGCCTAAACAAGGTATACACAAAGTATGGTAATCCCTATGAGGTATCCGTTTCCCACAAGAAATACAGTTATTCACTTTTTTTGACATCCGGTTAAATACTGAGGCAAGAAAAAACCAAAATATTCCCCAACGGGGTACTTAGCCAACTTTGATTCGGTCTGAAACTCTGGCTTCAGAAACTTTCAGAACGCCAACCTGCACTCGCAAAATTGCTTCTGCATTGGACCATGTGGCAAAAAAGACTGAGGATATGACGTCGGTCATGCGCATTAGTACCCTGACGTACTGACGTCAGTCTAATGCGCCCTGACCGACGTCAGCCATATACTTTGGTATTCGGGCCGACTGGACAGCGGACTACCCAATAATTAGGACTGCAGCAATGTGGAATGAAGAACATCCTACACCACCAAAACACACAGAAGCGCAAAACACACACCTACATTCGCAGAGGCTCTCAGTAAAAATCTGCCCAAACAACTGAGACCTCCAAAGCAGAAATGCAAGCAACCTCCACGCCCCAACACAACCCAAATGACACACAGCCCACATACTCAGTGTGCCCCTCAACTACAGCCCATAAGGCATAACGTACCCAACACTCTAGTCATAGATGACTCTATAGTCAGGCACACTGATGTTCCACTCACAAGGCTAAACAAGGAAAAGGTTACTGTCAGCTGCCTGTCGGGTGCCAGGATCTGCCACATAATGCACGAACTCAGGTGACTCCACAACACGTACAAATATGACTCTGTCATTGTACATGTTGGTGTGAATGACCTGAGATGTACCTCCCTGGACTACATAAAAAGAGACATGGAGGAGCTCTCTGATCTTGTAGCCCTGGCAGGTATGACCCTAGCCATGAGTAGCATCCTGCCATCACCCAGAATGATACCACAGTACAAGGACAAAATGATTGACTTTAAAAATTGGCTAAGCTTCTGGTGTCATTCCAAGGGAATCCAGTATTTGTCTGCCTGGGATAACATGGACAGACCACGATGCTTTGCCAGAGATGGCCTGCACCTGTAGCCCTTGGGATTCCGGATACTGGCAAAGGCTCTTGCCACGCCTACAGTGCCTTTTTTAGGCAAGGTTCAAATGACAAATTTACCACAGTAACAGGTACAAGCAAGCAAAATCTGAGGGTAATGCTACTAAATGCTAGAACTCTAAACCTCAAAATGCACTCACTCGAGGCACTCCTTAAAATGAAGAACATCGACATCTGTGCAGTGACAGAGACCTGGTTCAAAGCTCCAGAGAGCACCCCTGCATTACTGGCTATAATTCATACCACATCTTTCGGCCACCAAACCCGGACAGAAACACTAAAGGTGGAGGTGTGTCCATATTCATTAAGGATATCCACACCTCCAAGCTAGTTGCTCAGCATAATGCATCCGAGATTATCCAAGTTCAACTAACTCTGGGCAAAACAACAATCCAGATTGTAGCTTGCTACAGACCCCCCCCAACCATGCCCTAGGATTCCTACTCCTCTTTTCTTGACACACTGGAAAATATTAAGGTACAACCCAACACTCTAATAATAGATGATTTCAACTACCCTACCATTAACTGGGAAAACTACTCATGTAACAACTCTTTTGCTCAACGGTTTTTGGAAATCATCAATTCCAATGCTCTGGATCAACTTATCCACACCCCCACCAGGGGCAGCAATATCCTAGACCTGCTCATCACCAACATGGGGAACCAGTGTTCCACACCAGAGGTCAGATCCGACCACAAGCTAATCACCCTAGACATCCACATCCCGCTCCCAGCCCCCATTAGGAAAACAACCGTAAAAAATTTTTCCAAAGCCAACTTCATGCTTCTTAAGACAGAAGTGGCAAACTTAACAACACCTATGCAGATGGACAATAGAGGTACGACTGCTGAATCCTTCACAAATGCACTTTAGAAGCACTTGCACGAGTGCATGGATCGTGCTATCCCTAACAGAACCAAGATGCTATCCTCCAAAAAAAGGAAGCCAATCTGGTGGTCTTCTGCCATAAATAAACTCTACAACAGAAGAAAGAAACTGTTGAAAAAAAAAAAAAGAGTAAAATCCCACGATTGGAGGAACTCCCTGGTCAGCCTCAGTAAGAAGTTGAGATCCCTCATAAAATCCTCCAAAGCTAGTTATGAAAACAAAATTGCCACGGATTCTAAAGACAACCACAAAGCATTCTATAGCTATGTCAAGAAACTCAATGGCAACACTCAGATCTGCTCTGAGTTACAGCACAATGACACTAAATATACAGAACCAACTGATATTGCAAACATCCTGGCAGATAGGTTCAGTGTTAACTTTAACCCCCTCTCACCCCCTAAAGGGCCCATCTTTATACCAGAAGAATGCAAAGTTCCTGTAATCATGGCTGCACAGGTAAAAACCTCCCTCTCCAAAGCCAAGAACAAAGCATCCATGGGACCAGACAACATCCCATGCTGCCTTCTACACGAACTACAGAATGAACTGGCACCCCACCTAAGGACCATGTTCAATCATAGCCTCACCTAAGGCTTTGTGCGCATTGAATGGCGCACCATGACAGTTATCCCACTCCACAAAGGGGGGGGGGCCACAACAAACCCCGGGAACTACCGCCCCATTACCCTGACGAGCCTGGTCTGCAAGGCCATGGAACGCATCATGGAACTCAAACAAAGACATTGGAGATCTCCAAACTCTGGACCCCATACAGTTCGGGTTTGTAAAAGGCAGATCATGTCTCCTAATCCTGGTAGACTTCTTTGAAGTAGTCACCAAAGCCATAGATGAGGGTAAGGTGGTTCACACAGCCTATCTAGATCTCACCAAGGCGTTCAACACCATCCTCCACTCAGGAATTATAGATAAACTCACTAAACTAGGTATAAATCCCTATGTCACAAGATGGGTTGCCAACTGGCTTACTGACAGAACCCACACTGTGAAAGTAGCAGACTCCAAATCAGACTTCAGACCAGTGACAAGTGGAGTACCACAGGGTTCAGTCCTGGGTCCTCTCCTGTTTGGTATCTACTTCTCTGAAGTACAGGCTAACGCAGTTTTTTGGCTAACTAAATTCACAGATGACTGCAAACTAGGAGCCATAATCTAAACTCCTAATGATGTGGACATCCTACAAAAGGGCCTCACTGAGACAGACGCCTGGTGTCAAAGCCATGGTCTCAAGCTCAATGCCAAAAACTGCATTGTCATCCCCTTTGGTAAAAACTCTGTACCCATGAACTACCACATAGGCGGTAGTCTACTTAACACCGAAAGTGTGATAAGAGATCTTGGGACACAGGTGGACAGTAGTCTCTCCTTTGATAATCACATTGCCACAGTGGTCAGGAAATCCTTCTACGTGGCGCACCTCATCACAAAATGTTTCTCATGCAGAAAAAAAGAGGTCATTGTTCCCCTCTACTCATCACTCAGACTCATTATAGAGTACAATGCCCCTTTTGGTATGTACCTCACAAGACATCTACAACAACTGGAAAGGCTGCAAAAATACCTCACAAAGAGGATTACTGGCCTCAAACAGATACCCTATGCAGACTGACTCAAAAACTCCAGCTTTACTCCATCGCATATCCCCTACTCAGAGACAATCTTTGCCTAACATACAAAGCTATGTCAAACCCAGAGCTGTTGGACATGCTCCACTTAAAGAAATCCCAATCCCTCCAAGCTACATGCTCTAGGGACCTAAACCTTGTCACCACAATAAACAGAACATGCTGGAGGGATAGATTCCTGCCCCAGAGACTTCCCATACTCTGGAACAGACTACCTATCTATGTCAAACAGAGCTCATTAGCACTCTTCAAGAAAAATCTTGATGATTGGATGGGTAATAGGAAATTCACCCCCAGGGATCACTTCTGTGGTTCTGCTTGACAGGGGCACAGGAAAATTTTCTTGTGTGGCAAAAGCCAGGGTACCTTTTTGGCTAGGCTTGTATAGGCCCTAGGGCCAATAGCCTAGTACCTACCTATAAACCTAAGATCTTGCAACACTTGTGAAAATCGTGTAAATTGTTTGGACAGTTGGGGAATACCCCTGAAAGGAGGTAGAGACTCCCAAACTGTTAAATATTCATTTTTATGACTGAAAGCCTCTAACAATCTTGAGTAATGTTTTCCCAAGCTGGACTTGAAAGGGAAAGGCAAACGGAAAGGGGGATGGGGTCCAAATAGTCAAATGGACTCTAGTCTGTCTGGAAATGGCTGTTTGAGGTTGGGCTTGTTGAGGAGTCCTAAATGGTTGTTGTCTTTCTCCCAGCTTTTTTGTCTTTGAGATGGCCTGGATTGTCTTCCTATAAAAACTGGCTTAGAAGGGTCATTTCTCTGAAATTTTGGAACAGGAGACACCAGGAGGTCTTTTAAGTTCTGCATCTCCTTACCCTTCTCCTGCAAGGTTTTAAAAAGATCAGCAGCCGCAGGGCCAAACAGGGCTACATTGTCTAGAGGAGCATCCATCAATTTGGATTTGATATCCTCTGGTAAAGGTTGGAGTCTTAAGCATGCAAATCTCCTAAAGATAGATCCTGAGGGAACTGCCCTAGCAAAGCCTCTGCAGCATCATACCTACATTTGAGTGTTTGTTGACCTGAGAGGTTGCATCCAGCAAGGACATAGCCAGAGATTTATTCTCAGAATTAGGCAAATCTGAAATAATTTTAGATAACTGGTCAAGAGTTTTAACAAGTATTTTGTCATGTGGGTTTAGCAGTTGATTGCTCTAAAGGCAAGGGTGGCGGATGTATAAACTTTTTGCCCAGTCTCTCCAAATGTCTGCTGTCCTTGTCAGAAGGCAGCAGGAAGGTTAAAGGAAGAAACCTAGAGGGTTTTTGTCTGAAGCCACAGTGATGACTGATGTGTCAGCTGAGGGTGCTTTGAATAAGCACTTGCAGTCTACAGGCACCTTATAAAATCTGTTTTTTAGGTGCAGGAGAGGCTGTGAATCTGAAGTTTTGCTTGAAGATGCAAACACATCTTAGAATGCAGGAAGGACTGGGGGGGCAGCTGAGGGACTGGGGGTGTCCACCTGCAGTAAGTCATAATAGCATTTTTGAACATCTGACATTTCAGTGATTTCCCACTTGAAATGTTCCTGCATCTCGGTCAAGGTGTCACTAAAGGAAATTTCCTCTGCTGGTGAATCGACCCCAATAGTGTCTTCCTCTTGGGAAGCATATTCTAGTGGGGAGTGGATCTGAGTTGAACAGACCAGTGACTCCATTAGAAGAATGTTCCTCTTCTGAAGAAGTGTCTTCCCTTACCCTCTTTTGAGGGAGCAGCAGTCCAGGGGAGGTAGGTACAGTAACCCCTGGTGGGGGACTGAAGGAAATGACAGCATTAAAAATGCTTTGAGAAAAGGCCTGCCAATCCTTTTGAGGATCAGATGGTGGAGAGACATGTTTAATCTTTGTTTCTTTTTGTTAGGAATATCAACTCTATGTAGTGATGGTGGGCCGGACGTAGGTCTACACTTGATTATGTCTCAATCCATTTCCTCCCTAACTAGAATGGTTGGATCCCCCCTAGTGCCTTCAGAGATTATGCATCTGGGTTCCCCTTGGACGGCCAATCCAGACACCTGCAGTACTTCCAAGGACATGCTAAATATCCTGCTCCAAGGCAACCAATGTTGCAGGTTCAGACGATGGCCCTGATCAAATCTCTGGACTAGCAATAGTCTCAGTAGAGATGTCTGTCACTGGAGGTGCAGCCAAAGCTTTCAGCTTGGGTTTCTTGGCCTTCCACTTCACTAACGATTCAGCCTGAGCCTAAGGGACTCTCCATCCTTTTAGCGAGAAGTTTTAAACAGTGATTTTCTAAGTAGCTGGAAAGAAAATTCAGCCTACTCCTTAAAGTTTTGGGAACAAAAAATTGGCAAATAGGGCAAGCCTTATGGTTGGGGGAAGGCCCAAGATAGAAAAAGGCACTGTTGGTGGTTGCCCTTATGTGGAATCTGACATCCAGATTGGCATTTGCCCTTCTTGGATGACATTAAAATTCTTTGGCGAGCAGACTGTATGTATGGAAAATTCATTCTGTGTGACGGCACAGAAGTTCTGAAGATGGTGTGTGCGTACATCACTTTTATGGCCTATGTCAGATAGTAGCCTATGTGCAATGTACCATGCACCCTAGGCACTAAAGACTTTTGTATACTGGCTGACTTCGGCTCACTTGGCATGCAACTTCCCGCATGTAAAGAATATTGCAAAAGCAGAATAGGACGACACATTAGTTGTGCAAAATCTTCCCATAACCATAGAAGTCCTTCTCTTCCATGTTGCAGCATTCTCACATGTGGGATCCGCCGCATCAAGCGACCCGAACGTCTGGCTCATATACCAAAGCTCAAGTCTGGCTGCTGTAAGGTGCGTGGGACATCACACGCAGGGCCATAAACCATGAGCCATAAATGTGGCATCTGCACGAATAGACCTCAGAACTGAATGCCCAAGTCTGACTGCAAGATGGAAGAGAATGACATCTATGGTTATGGTAAGATTTTACACAACTAGTCTATGTCCTTTTACTCTCATGTTGCAGTATTCTCACATGTTCATTGACTGCTTTGGGCATGGATGGGGTTAGTATGAAGAGAAACACTGTCCTTGTGAAAAATTGTACAAGGTGGAGTAGACATGAGTGCTTGTAGCTCAGAGACTCTTCTAGCCGAAGTAAGGGCTACTAGCAAGACAGTTTTCCAGGTGCACATCTTTAAAGTGGCAGAAGCTGCAGGTTCAAAGGGGGCAGTAGTAAGTTTCTCAAGCAGAAAGTTCAGATCCCAAGGAGGAGGGACAGGTTTCCTTGGTGGTGAAGAATGCCCTTAAGAAAAAGTTTCACCTCCAACCTTGATAATAGGGGTGGATTCATTGGTAAGCAGCCTGATATGGCTGACAAATGGACTTTCAATGAAGAGTATGACAGTTCTGATTTTAGGAGCTCACACACATAGGCCAGCACTAGAGGAACATCCGCTTGTAAGGGGTCTAGTTGACTTTGAAGACACCAGCTTGAGAACCTTTTCCACTTGGATAAATAGGATCTTCTAGTAGTACGTTTTCTGGCCTCTTGCAGGAGAGACAGCATGTCCGCTGAGTAAAGGTATCTGGAAAGGGATCAGAAATTTAATCACCCATAGCGTAAGGCTGAAAGATTGCAGATGAGGGATCCCTTCTGCTGTGTGAGAAGGTCCACCTTGTGAGGCAACTTGTGGTGACTGCTCTTGGCAAGAGATAGATGGAAGAACCAATGCTGCCTTGGCCAATAGGGGGTTCCCTAGCGAGATTTTTTTGGCTTGTCCTGTTGAATTTTCAGCAGGACCTTCTGAATGAGAGGGAAGGGGGGAGAAGCATACAGAAACAGCCCCTTCCTTGAAATTGAGAAGGCATCCACTTTCCACGTTAGTGGTGAAGGGAGCAGAATAGCCGTAGTTGCCTGTTCTGAGGGGAGGCAAACAGATCTATTTGTGGAGTGCCCCATTGGTGGACAATATCCCAGAAAACATCTCTGTGCAACATCCATTCGTGATTTAGAAACTATGATCTGCTGAGGGCATTTGTCTGATGGTTGTCCTGTGATGGGATGTAGACCGCCTGCAATGTTACATTGTACTAAGTGGCCAGTTCCCATGCTTGTATGGCCAGCCTGCAAACTAAATAGGACCTGGTCCCAACCTGCTTGTTGATGCACCACATCACTGCAGTGTTGTCTGTGAAGACTTGTAGGGGACCAGGATGTAGGAGCAGCAGCAAAGTCTTTAGAGCTAGGAGAACAGTCGTCATTTCCCTACTGATGTGTTTTTTTCTGAAGGGAGGGCTCCCACTGAGTTTGTACCTTGAGACCATTCATAATGGCCCCCCACCCCAGATCCGTGGTATCTGTGTACATGAATTGGACTTGGTTGTTAGGCTGTAGAGGGAGACCTAGATTCTGCATTATTTGCTGGATCCACCACCCTAACTTTTTTCAGGCAGGGCAGGAAGGGCACCTGAAAATCCAGAGGGTGATTATGTTGGGACTAGACTTCAAGTACCACTGGAACTTTCTCATATATAACCTGGCAAGGGACAGCATGGGAAGGGTAGATGCCATCCAGCCAAGAACGCAAAAAATTCCATAGCTGAGATGTGGGTGACTTGGAGTAGGTTTAGGAAATGGCTGGTTAAAGAAGTGACCTTTTCTAGTGGGAGGAAGGTCTTCATCAAATCTGTCCTTATTTTGCAAGCCAAGAAGATCTGGTCTTGAGAAGTAGGAGAGGACTTTTTTAGGTTCAGTGTAAACCCCAGACTTCCTAGGAGATAAATAGTGAATTGCAGGTGTGCCTGAAGAGTACTTACCTTTCTGCCTGGATGAGGTCGTCGTCCAGGTATGGGAAAATCTGTATGCCTTCTGTTCTGCAGAAGGCTACTGCTGGGGCTAGGCACTTTGTGAAAACCCTTGGTGCTGTAGACAAGCCAAAGGGCAAGGCAGTGAACTGATAGTGTGAGGATGGCAAAGCAAAACGTAACTTGATAATGTGAGGATGGCAAAGCAAAACGTAACTTGATAGTGTGAGGATGGCAAAGCCCTCCATGCAGTCAAGAACCCTACTCTTCCCAAATCTGGGAATGGGGTTCCTGGATGAAGCTGAAGATTCCTTGCTGGAACTTGGGGACACCACTGCTGATCAAGCTGCATGGTTCTTAAAGATGAACTTGTTGGAATCCTTGATCTGGTAGAAGGGGTAAGGGAATCCAGCTCCAGACATGCACTGTTGAATGCACCTACCACAACATTTATAACTATATGAACAGCTAAATCCTTTGCAGTGGCAAGCCATGAAAACTTCTCAAGCTAAGCCTCAAAGTATTCCTTGGACTCCCACTGCAACTCCTCCACATCTTATGACAGGTGTTAAAAGACCTGCTGGTGGTGAAGCATAGGATAAGGTGTCCTTGGTGTCACAGTCATATATGGAAGATGGAGAAAGTTGGCCCACAAAGTACCAGCTCACCACTTCTGAATCTAGGGTATCAGAATTCTCCCTAGGAGCAGCTTCCTACATGGACTTAAGTTCTGAGCTAGTTGGAACAAATCCTAAGAAGCATCCTAGGCTGACGGATCTGCTTGAATGAGTCATGCTAGCAAGTGCCAGTTTGGATGAAGGCACTTTAAGCCAATTTTTTGTTGGAATGAACTGCTTTAAGGGCATTGCTTCGTGAGTGGTGAGCAAGACCTCCATTTGGTCTCAGAGTACTTCCTCTTTAACAAGAAGCAAGTGAATACCACTCACCCCTCACTAATCACTAAACAGGCTCTAGCAGCCAAAACCCTGAGAGAGACGTCAGAACAGGATGAGGTTTTGGTGGATTTGGTCCACGAAGGTGTGTCAGCCAACAAAGCAGTCACCCATGGAGACTTCAGATGAATCCAACACTGAAGCGGAGAGACCTAATGTCACTTTTCTGAATGTTTACATTAAGGGAGGCTTACAGAAGTCTTGGCCAGTGAACTGGCTATACAGGACCAAGCACACACACCCCTTTTATGAGCAGCATACTCCCAAGTGAGACTTTGTTTTCTTCTTGATTCCTCTAGAGCAAACGTAGGAAGTGTGGACAGACATCTACTTTGTATTCTGGGTATAAGCAAAAAAGACATCAAATGTAGAAATCTTTACATATCTTACAGTCTACAAAACTGGTTTTCCTTTACATATATAACAGTCATAAATGTTGGGTTAGGTGCATTCAACAGTGCATGTCTGGAGCTGAGATCAGGGAATTAAACTCTACTGCAAAGATCATCCACTTTATATTCAACAAGATCTAGGAAGTCACATAAAACAACTTATAAAATCCCGCTTCTGTGGATGTTTGTACACGGTTTCCAACATACCCAAGTTGTAATGTGTTGGATAAGTAAACACACGTTCCCTGATGGACAATTTCTCACTATCTGGGAGCACCTTTTTACAAAGCAAGAAGCAAAAATGAGGATTTGACACCTAGATTACTAACAATATACAAACTACATAATTATGACTTACAGGGAGTTCCAAAAGCCAGTGCTGATGAAAAGAAGAAACATCTTCAGGGTGGTGAAGGAAGTGTATTCCTGACCACTCAAACAAGTTATCACCCATGGCTCAAATATGTATGGTAACAAACTGCATTTTAGATCTAATTTCATGGTCTGTTTTTGATAGATTCCTTATATGGTCTGAAGTCCAAGAAATACCACTAGGATGGAAAGAACCAAAGCACTGCAAAAACCACATAGAACTCAAAGCTTTCCCAAACAAATCCCAATCCCAGTTTTTCAGAGCTGTCCTTGAAGCAAATGGACCACAGACGTCCACACAGGATGCACTGCTGAAGCAAGAAATGAAGGTGGCTATAATTCCTCTGCAAGGAGCTCAGACTAGAAATTCAACTAGACAAGTGACTGCCTAAAAGGCAAGATTATTTATTTTATTTTACATTTGTTAACTGGGATAGTCCGGCTGGACAGTGGTCCATTTATAGCGGAGGCCCGGGGAGAAAAGCTCCACAATTTATTTAACAATAAAGAATAAGGACAAACAAGAAAACATAAATCAGTGACATATTAAAAATAAAGTAGTAGTGACAAGTATATTTACAATATCCAGTGTTATTTGTTCCTCAAGTTGACAGGCTGGAGCTATTAAACGTATGTAATCCTGAAATTAGGTAAAGGGGAGGGGGGGAATATAGGGGTATTTATGTGATGCATGGACACTACAAGTTTTTAGTAAGATGAAGTTTGAGTAAGTTTTTGAAATTCTGGGTAGAGGAGGCAGACGTAATAGAAGTAGGGAGACTACTCCAGGCTTTTGCTGTGGTGTGAGAAAATAGTGCTTTCCCTTCCTGTATTATCTGCTCTAGTAATACTAAGGAGAGACTTGTTAGCAGACTGAAGAGGGCGAATGGTAGAATAATGAGATAGTAGGTGATTTAGGGCAGGAGTTTTGTCGGGATGCTAAAGGTTGTGACAACTTGATGATAGCTAAGTAGTTGTGGAAGTTCTAGCCATTGCAAGTCCCTTAGTGCCTAACAACGATGGGTTCTATAGGGAGAGTTGTTAGCAAACCTAGCAATTTTATTATAGCATGACTCAAGTTTGACAAGATCTGTTTTTCTGGGTTGGGTTAGGATAGGTGCAGCATATATGAGAGTGGACAATAAGTGAGTTTGGGGGAGGGTGATTCTTGCCTTGTCTGAGAGGAAATTTTTATGTCTATAGAGTTTTCCCATTTTTTGTGCACCTTTTTAATGGTTTGGGCTATGTGGACATCAAAGTAAAGGTTATCTATTTCTACTCCAAGGAGTTTAGTATGGTTAGTTGGAGATGACGGTGCCATTATTAGAGTTGATGGAGAAAGAGAGGGGGATGGGTTTGGATTTATTGGGAGAGAACAGAAATAATTTGGTCTTATTTGGGTTGAGAATAAGCTGGATGTTAGTCATCCATCTTTCTGTGGAGCTAAAGGATTCTTGGGTAAGCTTTTGTAAGGTGGTAATGCATGGAGCTGCGAAGATAAGTGTTGAGTCATCTGCATACTGCATGAGTGAGGCTTGCTGGGTAGCAGTAGCAAGATTTGTAAAGATAGAGAAAAAAAGTGGACCCAAGATTGAGCCCTGTGGAACACCTATGGTTGTTGGAAGTTGAGGAGACAGAACTCCTTGCCATAGAACGGACTGCTGTCTGTTGGATAGGTAGTTTTTGAACCAGTCTAGGGCAGCTAGTGAATTTAGTAGTATTGGGTGTGCGACCATATCAAATGCTTTTGATAGGTCTAGAAATATGGCGGAAACAAAGTGGTTTTCATTTCTGTGCTGGTTGACCTGTTGCGTATAAGAGAGGAGAGCAGTGGTTGTACTATGGTGAGGGCGAAAACCATGTTGTGTGGGAGAGAGGAGGTTATTAGTAGCAAGGAATTGCATGACTTGCATGTGAATACATTTCTCAAGAAGTTTAAATAGGGGAGACAAAATGGCTAAGGGGCGACAGAGAAGTCATAGGAGTTTCCACCTTTGTGGAGGGGAATGATATGAGAAACTTCCCAGAGCTGAGGGACATAGGCTTCCTGAATAGACCGGTTGACAAGAATAGAAATAGGGTAGGATAAGGATTCGGCGGCTATTCTTAGGATGTTAGCAGGTATATTATCAGCTGTGAGGGTAGTAGGTTTAAGTCTTAGGAGGAGTTTTTTAATGGTGGAAGTGGGAACAGGTGAGAAGGAGGGTAGATTTTTTGGGTTTTTTTGATGGTGTGAGTGAGGAGTTATTTGAGGATAGTTTTTTAGATTCTGACTGGATGAAGTCTATGAATTGATTATATTGGGAGGCTATGTCACTGTTGTTACTGGAGAAGGCAGCAGAGGGGGTGGTTGTTTTTCCAAATTTTAAGCGAGAGTTGGTGGCTTGCCAAAATATTTGGGGGTCTATTGAGTGTTTATTTTGTATTCCTAGGAAATAGCTCTGTTTGTCTAGATTTGTCTGCTTTTTGGCCCTATTCCTGAGTAGTTGATACCTTTGCCTATTTTGGGGGGGAATTGTCTTTTTTCTCAGGCTTTGTCTCTAGATATTAATAAGGCTCTAGTGGCCCTGGTAAGCCATGGAGCATAATTTGTTTTTGCCCTAATTCTTCTGATGGTTGCAATAGTATTAAGGACATTGATAAATGTGCTGTTAAAGTAGTCGACTGCTTGGTCTAATCCTAGGGATAAAAGTGGTTTCCAGTTACATAGTTTTAGTACAGTGTTTAGTTCCTGAGGTTTTAATTTGCGCTATGTCTATATGTTATGGGTTTTGGAATAGTGGCACGTTTCCTCAGGAGAAAGATGGGGTGGTGGTTGCTGAGGCCATCTGGAAGGCAGACAGATGTGTAATTAGGTTTGGGATAGTTTACTAGTATCCAGTCAAGAATAGACTGTTTGTGGGATTTTTTTATCTGTTCTAGTGGGTTCCTGGATAAGTTGGGTAAATCTGAAGAGGTTAATGTGATTGGTGGGGTTGTTGGAGTTGCAGGTTGACCAGTTGATATTTAGATCACCTAATATAATGGTCTCTTGTGGAAGATCATTTGTGACCCACTGGAGGGTCTCCTCAATTACTGGAGAGAAGTTTCCTGGAGGAATATAACTAAAGAGAATGTTAATTTTCTTTGTATTGTTTACAGTTAGTACGGAGCCTAAGGTTTCTGCATTTTGGAATTTTGGCAATGAGAGTTGTAGAGGTTGAAGGCCGAGTGTATTTTTAAACAGAATTGCAACTCCACCTCCTTTCCTTCCTGTTCTGTCTGGTCTTAAGATATTGTAACCTGGAGGCAGGATTTCTTCATTTAGGGTACTGGGTTTCAGCCACATTTCAGTTAGGCAAGTATGTCTGGGGAGTGTTGGGATATAAATGCATGCACCTTGGCGAGTTTATTGGAGATGCTACGAATATTTATGTGAATGATTAGTAAGTCAGATTTATGCTTGGAGGGTACGGTAGCATATGGTCCTGTGTTTGGATGTATGTCGCCTGAAATGAGTAGTCTTATGCTGGACATTATAAAATGTTTAAAGGCTGGCGTGAGCTACTTCTACATAGGATTTATTTTGTAAATGTCTGGTGTATGTATTTGCTAGGCAGATTGTGTATGAGTGTAGTATATAATTATCTCTAAATAGTGAGGGGCATATAGGGAAATGTATGTGAGTTGTAGGGTATGCCACACTATGTGTTGTGTGGTAGGAAGTATTGTGAAGAGGTATATTGGTTTGTATTGATGTAAGGTAAGCTAGGGTGGTTAAAGTTAGCAAGAGAAATGATAGTGATGTTTGCATTGTAATGTTGGAATGGTGTTTGACTAATGGCAGTTATGTGTAATAAGTACAGGGCAGGGGAAGAGGTGAGCTTGTGTTATAGTGAGTGTCTTTATTTGGTAGGAGGGCAGGGGGTGTAGGCAGGGTAGGAGGGAAGATGTAGCTGATAGGTGTTGGGGACGGTCAGGTGGTATGGTGTTAAAAATAAATTGGGCTGGGTGGGAATGGGGGTACGGTAGGGGAGCAGAATTGAGCGGGGCCTAACCAGACCTCTAGACTGTGGAGCCAATCTCTGAGTTCTATTCAGGACAGAGCAGGCTGACAACCCAATTGGAAAATGGATGGCTACGAAATTTAATTAGCCAAGTGACTGCCTAAAAAGGCAAGATAATACAGCTGACAACCCACCTGGAAAATGGATGACTGGGACCTTCAAGCTATTTTACCTCTGGCACAAAAGAAATTAACTGGTTTCTATTTACAAAGCTGTACACCTGGATAGATGTAACAAATGAGCGATCAGTACCTATCGAGAATGTAAACCGCCCTGCATCCTTTCCCAAAAAACTCACTCAAACATCCTTTGCCACAAAGCAGTCTACACTGATGGAAAAGCAAACGTCTTATTTGTATTCCTTGGGCTGTTTTCTTGCTTGATTGCAGTGTGTAATTTTATTGCAGCTGGTTCCCTTTCCCTTGCATTTCAGAACTTCTGGTTAGGAGACAAAGATGTCTCTTGTGGAGTCGGAGGAAATTTATTTTCATTTTATTTACCAGTTTGGTGACCCAGTTAGTGGCCCCTTCACAGGAGATCCAAGGTGGTACAGGATATTTGGCCAGGGTATCCTACTTTTTTCGATGGGTGCCGTGGGATCTATTACACCAACCTGAGCTACCATCAAACTCAAGCAAATGGGACTTTGGTTACTTGTAAATTGAAAGAAGGGATACAAGGCTAGAATTTTTTTACTGAAGGGGAAAAGAGAACATTAAAGATTTTCTGCGAAAATTCACCCAGAATAGAGCTTGTCTAGGTAAAATTTTCAAAATCAGTTCACCCCAGTGTCTCTTTAGCTGTCTGCCCTTAAGGTAATCTGACCACAAAATTTCCTCTGCTTCTTTCTTTTTCTTTTTTTTTATTCACTCATTCATCCTTTAAATAGGTTAGGGGCTTCTTTTCATGCTTTACCCCAAGTGGTACTTCTATTTAGGGGAAATTTAACTGATGCATTGGAGAACTTCATCTACTGTTTTGATAGGTGCTGCGGGGCATTTTAAATTCACCTGAGTTACCACCAATTCAAAAAGATGAGACAGCAGTATAAAGTCTATTCTGAATGAAGACAACACTCCAGAGAGATTCACACCCCCCCCCAGTACTACACTGCAGTGGAAATAAAACTCGCACCTTTCTGTTCTTCGAGCACCAAAGGTGAATGTGCTCCCTATTGTGCCAGTGCTACACTTTTGGTGGCTACTGTTAGTAAGGACAAGAGTATAACTTTGTGAAGGAGCTCTACTTTAACCCTCCCCACTGACTTCTGTAGTCCCAGAGCATTAAGTAACCACTGACAACTACGTGATTAACCAATCATCCTCTGACCAAATCTCACTCAAAATTTATCTCCCTTACTACTGCAATTATGTTAGGTATATACTGCCTGTGCTTAATCACTGTTTTGCACCAATTTTAGATCTATACTGTATGTACATTCCCTTAACTGTTACTTACATTTTTAATTGACCTGAAAAAGCACCACCTGTCAAAGAGTCCAATCTGATTTAGCCTCGTTAGCTAGCCTATTAGTGCTTGATTTTCTAAGGCAGTGTAGCAACTGTCTCAAGCTTACTGACAACCCCCTTCTAACACATATTGGTCCCAACAGCAAGTGCACTTAGTAAACAGGACTCTAGTCTTTCTGCTCCACACACTGTCAAGTAAAGGGTACAATACCACTACTACACGTCTACAATATCACTCCTACATAGACTGCGGTTGTAAAGAAATCCTTACCCAAGCCTCTGAGATATCCTATCAACTTACCTCAGCGATAGTCAAAATACTAACTATACTTACATCCACAGGCAGAGCCTACTGTTACTGGAAGCCAGGTGTACTGCATATGCCTGTACTCTAAGATCCCATAAGCTTGCAGCACATCCCAGGACTCAATCACTGGTGGCCTCCAGTGCTAGAATTAGGAATGTTATAATGACCCTTAGGCTCCTGCACTGCCCCAGATACATTGATAATCTTGCAGATGCTCAGGGGAGGGGGATGAATGATATTAGACATTCCACCCTGGGTGAGATGCAAGGAGAGAGATTATTAAGCTCCCCACACAAGTTTTTGATGAGCATTATCTGACATTGAGCAACATTCTACCAACAGATGCCTAAATTCAAAGATAAAATAATTGGCTACTTACATAATGTCATCTTAGGGGGATCCAGTTTGTATCTGCAAGGAAAAAAAGGGTCAACAGTCTTTCCCCCTCATTTTGCCACAGATGGCCTTGTACATTTCACCCTTTGGTTTGCACATACTTGCTAGCCACAGTGCCTTTCTTTGGCAGACCTCATCTGGTGAACATCCCAACAAATTCCAATATGGATATCAAGGTAGCACAACTGAATGTTTGCAGTCTAAAAATCTCTGACCTTGTGGCCTTCCTTACCCTCAAAGACACCAGTACTTATGTAATTACAGAACCCTGGCTCCAATGTAATAATAAGCACTTCCCTGTGTTCCAGGGTACAGTGCCTGTTATGCATTCAGCTACATTAGCGATTGCCAGAGGCTACCTGTATTTAATCTGTAAACACTCTCTCTCTCACCATATTCTGTTATGATAGAAATCTGGTACTCTCAAGTCCTAACACACTTTTCTATGGATGACTTGAATTCCATCAGCATCACCCCCCCCTTCCCTCAACTTTCTACACAGGGTCAGGGGGTTGGGTCAACTGTAGTCATTTGTCTCTCAATTCAATGCCACTCTCTAAGCTTCCGTCAGTCAAGTCTGACTTGCTGCAGGTCTTCTCTCAGTCCATCCATCCCTTCCCTCCCTTTGCTGGACAGTTTCCCCATTGCGGTCTTCCTATCTCTCCCAAATCATCTGCTTTCCTACACATGTGGCCAAACTACTGCAATCTGTCCTCTTTGACCTATTCTGCAACTGGAATTTCTTTGGCTTCTGCTCTGATGTCCTCTTGTCTTCATGTGGCCCACAGTGTGCAACCTACCACCAGTATCGGGCACCTCTTGCTTCCCCAAATGTTCTGCCGTCACTGCTCAGGTTTCTGCACCATACAGAAGTACTGGATGCAACACTTTTTTTACACCTTATTTTTTAGTTTCTTTAGCATTCGTCTGTCATATAAAAAAGACTGTGCCCATTAGAACAAGATTTTAGTTGTACACCAACTGGAGGGGATCTCAAAGTAAGGACCCACAAATACATTCAACAGATCACTTCAGAGAAAATGTACAAAGGATGAAAGGGGGAAATGGCAGTTTGAAGAGGGAAGGGAAACTGTTCAGAAATAAATGGATTGCATCTGCATGGCATAGCTTTCCTAATGAAGCACTGGAATTGTAACAGGTTGAGTAATTTAAAAAATATGAAAGTTACACAAAATGACTAATGAAATGCATAAAGGAGCATAATACTCTTAGAAAACGTAGCTTATGCTTTAGATAAAAAATAACCGCTCAATTAATTGGGCTGAATTGCATATGCTATTTCCATAAACCCTGTTATTACAGCACTTTTATGAAATGACATTATCAGAAGTGTCTGGCATTAAGTCAGTGTCAAAAATTATGTTTTTCTACCTTTACAAAAAAGATCAATGATGTAAGGCTAAAGACAGCAATTGACTAGTAAACAATTACATGGGGAAAAGGGTGCACTGGTGCATAATTTGTAGGACTTTGCCCATGCCTAATTCAAGAGGAAAACAATGAAACAAACCAGACAGCTACAAAAAATGGAATTCACAGATCATAAGGTGCTTGAAAAACTATAGTAGGAAACAGACAGAGGCAAAAAGGTTAGGGATGATCTAGTAAGATTCATAGCTATGTTAAATAGGAATGCTGAAGGGACCTGGCAGAGGGAGAGAAAGCGAGAGAGAGACAACTAATCTGCATCCAATAAAACACACGAATATACTTCCATTTCATGGGAAAAACACTTACTGCATCCATTCAAGTAAATGAGTCAAAGTAATACGCAACACACTGGAAATTATTCTTCATGTGAGTGCACCCACCACTCCCTTAGGTCATCATTACTTGGTGTCAATACCCCCCCCACCACAAAAAAAAAAAGAAAATTCTATTCTATGCTGATTGGAACCCAAAAACAAGATTCTGAACATTGCACTCAAATCCTGATTCTGCATTTATAGCCTGGAAGCATGTCCTTATACTAAACGCTGCATTCTTGATTCTAAAATGACTCCCTCTGTACACACCTGTTGCGAGTCATCTACTTTTTCCATCTTACAGGGTGGACGCTGATTCTGCCTTTATAGTCTGGAAGCATGTCCTTGTACTAAACGCTGCATTTTTGATTCTAAAATAACTGCCCTCTGTACACACCTGTTGCGGGTCATGTATTTTTTCCACCATACAGGGTGGACGAATAAGTGGTTTCTAGTTATGCTGAATATTTCAGAACAGATTCTCTCAGTAAGAGATGGAAAAAATGAGCCAGGTTAACACAAAAAAGCACTGTATAAAAAACAAAAATCAAACTCTCCATAGACCACTACAAACTATGAAAAGTTTTAAAGGTTTACTCTAAACTAATGGCAATTCATGCATTAAGGGATTGCTCCTATGGGTTGAGAAAGTCTTTAAAGACACTTACTGTCAAAATGGTAAGGGAGATTGCTACAAGCAGGACTGAATTAAGGAAATACACAAGTTAATAGGTGTATACACTAGGCTAACGACCACTAGGGCCCTTATAAGCTTAGCTGTGCAACCCGAATGCGACTCAAATTTTATATATATAGGTGGTGATTTACCAACTGCCTCTGCCCTTCGAAGACACAGGAGCCAGACCATGGGTGAATTTCAGATTACCCATCCACTGGTCCAAGTTGCGTTTAAAAAGGGATAGGGAGCCTGTTCAGAGAATGGGAATTCTCTGAGAAACTCCCTCTCTCCAACATGTCCTGTTTATGTCACAACCAAATTGTAGGTCTTTTAATCTAGTAGTTCTGATGCTGTTTGTTTGAGGATGTGCATAGGGTTCATCAAAACAGGGTCCAGGGATGCCCCGTACGGCAAGCAAAGATCACTTCTCAGAAGTCTGCATGATACCAAATAGAGACAGGGCTTTGAGGTGATCAGCATAGGACATTGTGTTTACTTTCTGTAGTCTTTTTGTAAGGAACCTCTGTGGATGTTCCAGTTGCTGCATGTGTCTGGTCAGGTAAATTCTGATGAGAGCATATGACTGTCCGATAAAGGTAAAGTATTGTGGTATGATGACCTCTCTGGAATTAGATGCCAATTTGCTGCTTATAAGCTGAGCAATGAAAAAAGATTTTCGTACTACCTTGGACACATGGTGGTCGAAGGCTAGGCCACTGTCCAGTTTCCCAAAACACTGACTAGTAAATCAATGTTTAAAGGTGTTTTATTGATGATGTACTTACTTGGTGTGGTACACTTCCCAAAAGGTATTATAATGCATTTCTTGTTACCAAGTTTTAAGCCATAGCTTTGGCACCACGCGTTTGTCCATACTAGACCCTCCTAAAGAGTGGGGGATTCAATGACTGCTCCCAGTTTGCAATCATCTGCAAACTTGGTTAGCCAAAGGCCTTTCACTTTGGCTGTAACATCTGAAAAGTAGATGCCACACAGAAGAATGGGCCTAGCACAGAACCCTGGGAACTCCTCTGGTGACTGGCCTCTGTGGAGATGGCCTCAACTATTCTAACCTCCTGGGTCCTATCAATGAGCCAGCTAGCTATCCAGTTATTATAAAGTGGTTTACACCAAGTTCCATAAGTTTGACAATGCCTGTGTGAAGTATTGTATCAAATGCTTTAGCCAGATCTAGGTAGGCAGTATGTACCGTTTTCCCCTCATCCACTGCCCTAGTAACTGTTCGAAGAAGTCCACCAGATTCAGTACCCATGACCTTCATTTGGCAAAGCCAAACTGGGAAGGATCCAGTGTCGTGCATCCTTGTTGATAACTTCCATGATAATTCTTTCCATGACTTTGCAGATAAGACTAGTCAGACTAATGGGTCTGTACTTTCCAGGATCTGTTGAAGGTACTCTGTTACGAAGGGGAATGATGATTGCAGTCCTCCATTCACATAGCATAAAGCCTGTTTTAAGACTATACTTAAATAATGACTCCAGGGGTCCTGATAAGTCATTTTAGAGTATTAAGGAGGCATCTTGGAATGTTATCAGGACCTACTGAGGCAATGTTCTTGGCTTTAGTGACTGCAAGTACATGCTTCCATAGTTACAGCTGGAGGGGGTTATGTTTGAGGGTATTTTTTGGGGGATGGTTGGAACTGAATTTGTCCGCTAACCGGTTTGGTACATCACCAGGCTCACTGAACGCGGCACCATTAACTACCAGTTCAGCACAATGTTGCGTGCTGCCATTGAGGTTTACGACATAGTTGTTGAAGGCCTTATGTTAATCTTTCATCTGGGAGGCTATCTTAAACTAAAAGTTGGCTTTGCTTGACCTAATTATCCCTCTTAGTTGCTTATTTACTTTGATGAGGTTGTTTCTATTTTTATGGGAATTATCCTTCCTGATTTTTGCCATATTTTTTTCCTTTTGCTGTATATCCTGATTAATTTGGGGTGTCACCAGGGTGGTTTGCTTCTAGGTCTACTCTATGCAGCCACTGACGTGGTTGTACAGAGTTTAAGAGCAATTTAACACAGGCTGCTGTGTTCTCTGGATTTGGAGGGCACTGAAATTTTTACAGAATCTGTATAGACTGGACTGCTATGTAAACTTATATTCAGAATATTGTGTTTGTTAAAGCAATACTTTTTAAAAGAAAATATTTTACAGCCTGCATTAGCACTTCAAACTAGCTTCCAGAACAAACAGCTGGCTAGACTACATGGTGTTGTAAATGTGTCATGCACATCTCTGGTGTGTTTTTATAGCATTTCCAGCATCAGACACTTGCCTCTTGATGGGAGTGGTATCCTCAACAAATTTCTGGGAGATGAAACAACAAATAAATAAAATTTACAACAATTTGGTAGAAATGCCAACCCCCCCCCCCCAAAAGAGGTATCTCAAAGGTAAAAAGGTACTTGAGGAAAAAAAAAGATCTTTCTACAAAGTATGTGACTTTATAACGGATTATCTTTAACTGTATTATCTTCACTGTACTTAAAGACATTTCTAAATTCTGAGATGGACAGACAGCAATTGAGACAAAAACATGGTAGAATGCTTAGCAGTGTAAAGGGCATAATACAGCCTCTACTCCAAACACCATTATTCAGAGCTGAGAATATCACAGATAAGTGCTGCACCTGCTCAACATGTCATTAACACAAGCCTAGACGTCCTGAAGCCAATAGCAATATTGACATACATGTTCCTTTATGCTATTCCTCCTCCATCTTAATTTTCTAATATTAAGAGTCAAACAAGGTGAAGCCAAAAAAAAGTTACATAAATAAGAAAAGATTAACTCAGACACATGGAACTTAAAATTGATATAAAGAGCTGCTAAAACAGGGAATCACTGTTTCACTGTTGACTGTCTGGGGGGGGAGGAAAAAAAAAAGAAAGATGTGATCACAATCAGTTACTGTCCAAACACTCAGTTACAACGAGCATTGACTTTTGTCCTACGGCTGCAAGACTCAAACTGGGTCTTCAAACTCTGAAACCCTGACCTGTAAATGTACTATTAACAGTGAAGATTTTCCACTGAAAATACAGCAGGTATGCTAAAAGACTTTGAAGGTTTTTTTTTCCTTGCAGTCATTCAAAGTAAAGAACAAATTACTAACACAAACTGAACTGCAAAAAATAAGTTGGATACATGTTTAAAAAAAATGTTAACATACTCACTTCAGTTGATGAATGTTTGGCAGCGTGAAGGTGAAAAACACAACAGTTAGAACTGTTAATACATAAATAAATCTGCAAATGACCATTACCAGAAACATGCTTTAAGAATATTACAAGAATACATGTACAATATTAGAGGTTACATGATCAGCATGGAATGCAGGATTAAAATGTAAATACAGTTCTGTACAGTATGTAAAAGCATTAAATTTGGTCATATGCTATTTACATGAACAGACGTGCACACACAAACATACCCACACACCCATCAATATACACACAATCTATAATTTAACCATTAAGAGCAGGTCTTTCTGTCTGCAGATCAAAAAGGTAAATACATTATTAAATGTGCTCTGCATCAGTCTTTTACGAAAAGAAGGTCCATATATAAGCGTATGGTGAATACGCTTTATAAAAAGTGTAATACAATTGTGTATTAGAAGAATAATACAAATAGTTACTTTACTACAAATGAATTTAACACTTTCAAATGATGTTAAAACAGACACTGAGATTTTCCTCACTGTCCACTGAAAATGTTTTATTTTATATTATTTTTTCTTTTCTTTTCTTTTTTTTAAGAAACTAGGATGTGAAAACCCATGAAATGGGCAAAACTGGTCAAAAAATGGTCAGGCTGTTCACAATAAAATACATTTGACAATTAAATAAATATTTAACTTTTAAAATATAAGTGGAAAATCTTATTATGAACATTAAATTTTTTTCTGCACAAGATTGGGTACACCTCAGATGGTGGGGATATAACTACATACTACGCATCAAGAATGTCAAATTAAGAAAGCAAACATATACTTGACTGAGGTAGCAGTACTCTGCCAAGTGCAGAAAAACTGGCTTCTAAATTTACAAACGTAAACAATGTATGTATGTGGAAAAAATCAATAAAAACAAATGATCATGCACACACATGCTACTTAAAGTTCCTTGGAAACTCCCCAGTTAAAATCTGTTAGAAATCAATTTTAAACTGACAACAAAATGGGTTTTCTTTGTTTTACACAAATAGATCAGTAAACTAAAATCTGTACATGCTGTTTCATCTACAAAACAAAAATACATAAAATAGTGTTAAATCTCTGTACAGGTCAATCAGTATTTTTGAATTCTGTGTAAAAATTCATTTTAATATTTCCTGCTCCCTTTTAATTCAGGAAAAAAAAATCTAAACAATGAAATCAAGTTTGTGTGAAAAAAATTCAGCAGACACAGACGGTTGCTTCAAACTATATAAAAATTGGTTAAATGTCTACTATATGCAAATTTCTATGGCAGTCAAGAAGAGAACATCTTAGTAAAGTTAGTGTCTGTATTGTAAAGCCAGATGACCAGGGGCAATGAAACAAGCACAAATGGCCAAGAAACGCCCTCAGTGCATGCTGAAAAAGCACACGATTTGCCTGCAGGCAGAGCACACTCTTTACCAGGTTCAAGGTAGTTACGGGCGATGAATTTAAGTGTTTCATCTAACAGGATGACAGGTAAGGAGATTTTCAGCACCATCAGCCACTGTGTGATATCCAAAGGTGTAATCTGGAAGATTAGCTGGTGAGGAAAAAGGAAAGAGAAAAAAATGTTAGCAACAGTAATATAACACTTTATACGTTTGGCTCTATCAGATGTCACTGCTAAGTGTAACAATTATTTTAGCTCTGTGCACTAATTTGCAATGGTTTAAAATAGCACTTTTAATATAAAATACCTGAACCCAACAGAGGTACTCTGTTAAGGAACAGTGCCTTTGTGCCAAATGCTCTGCAGCGTCAGCAAAATGGCTCATGCCCCTAGACGGGGAAGTTAGGGACACAGATGGGCAGAGATAAGCTTTCATATAACAGGGGCATAGGAAAATGGGAGGTGACAACTTCCACACCAATTCTGTTGGAAGTTTACAGCAACACGTTCTATATGCAGCATGCACAAAGTTCCGTCAGGAATCTGCAAGTCTAAACGTGTATATTGGAAGGGCTGACCTACAAAAAAAATAAATAAAATTTCACTGGAAAGTTTCGCATTGCATTCAGAACAACTTGGTCAACCTTCCCTATACAGGCTTGTCACAGCAAGAGATTTAAAATGCATGGTAAAAACAGAAATACCATCTCATGTCAATACATTCAAAGCCTGACCCGTATTCACGCTGAGATTCTATGTTCTGAAGCCTAAATAAAATGAATGGGTTCCTACATGTTGTAACATTTCACCTAATCCAATTTTTATCCTCAAGTATTTTCTCCTCTGGAGGAAAGGTGGTATCATGTTGCTCTGACTGATACACCCACACAAAGTAATGGTTACCTACAGGCAAAGCAGCTCTCCATTGTAGTGCCTTGACACCTTTTGTAGTAGTATGACTTGAGCTGATACTAAGTAGTCACACTACTCAAAAGTAGTTGCCAGAAATGCCACTTTGAAAAGAAACTCATTGGCACTTACTCTTCTTTTCAGCAGCGCTTTGTAAAAATGAAAAAAGATTTCTCAGCTGGCAGTTTTACTACCAATGGAACTAAATTGGCTGTAGCAGTACAGGCTAAGTGCTCAGTACAGGGAGATTTCATAATAGTTTGAAAACACCAACCTGATAACAAAATGATGTACTGAACTATTTCCCTGGGAAAAAGTTTGCTGGCTATTTTCAAAGGAGCTAGGGGTATCAGAGGTTTGCTTCCTGCACTGATTCCTTTCATTCTGTGCATACGGTAACCAACCCCCCCCCCACACACACACACACACATGCACACAATTTTAATGCCCCAACCCTTGACAACATCAAGGCTTCTGGAGACCAATCTACCACCAATTACTTTTATCTCCTCTGGGTCATTTTTCTCCCTATTCTTCCTGACAATCACACTTCGTTTCTCAATCCCATTCATTCCCTGCAGGTATGAGCCAATCACATTAGGCCATCACAAAGACAGCCATCAGCATCCATTTCTGACTCTAACCTCACCTGCTGTGGTTGACAAGTGCACTCACAGACGCAAGGAGACGCAATACCATTACCTTTGCATCTGCCACTGTTCATATAATGGATGCTACCATGCATGTTACACATCTCTTCTCCAGCAGATACCAGCAATGTGATGTGCCAGATTATCTCCCCACAAGAATGGGTGTGATGACATTGGATCCTCTCTCCCACTGCCTGAACTACCAACTTCCTAATACTTGGTTGCTAATTGAGCCCAGGTGTCTAGGTAACAGAGCTTTATACGTGGTTACATAAAGTCATCATATGTTCACAACACAGCCCATTCATTTCAATTTTCACCTGGGTCAGACAGAGTATCCAGGTGACAGATCCCAAAAGTGATTACATCATGGTCAAGGATTTTTGTTTGTGTATGCTATGTTCACAGCACATCTTCCTACGGCTCCAATCAACTTGTGATATTGCGGACATTGACTCAGCTTCCACACACTTGAATCAACAACCTGGGTGTCCTGTCTGCCAGATCTAAGCATAGACATTAAGAGAGTCAAGCAGCTACTTCATTCCCCCACACCACACACAAAAAAAGATAAGAACACTCATGTTCAGAATCTAGGCTGCTACACAAGGGATGGCAAAAAGCAGAGACAAAACAAGGGACCAGATTCCCTAAAGCCTACACTAAGTGTACACTGTAACAGAAAACACAGACGCACACCTTCTTCCTCCTAATTTTAGTTTTCCTACTGATATTCTTGCAGTTTTAAATAATGACAGGGATTCATAAAGGCTACCTCAAAGTGTAGACTTCATATAATTTACAATGCAAGCAGCAAAATCTACACTATCAAGAAAATAGGTACAGTGACTGAAAGACATACGTGTCCCCTGTTAAGAAGAGATGTTTGTTCCATACACTACTTTAGCCCTTTGAAAGTGATTTTATTCATTAAAATAAAAGACTTGGCTCATCTAGTAAACATAGATGCCAACAACCTATGCAATGCCAAAGAGTTCACATTTGCAGAAACAGAAGGCTTAAAGGTAGGATCCACAGCACAGTTAAGTAAAGCAATACAAAACTTAAGACATTAACCCACAAAAAGAAAAACTATCTTAAACTATGTATGTATGGGCTTACTATCACAATGTTGACGTGGATTTGGTCAAAATGTTCATCGTGCATACAGCTGCAGTCATTACAGATGGGTTAACCTGCCGTCAGGCGGGTCCTCGGTCGGCTGAATTCCAATGTCTAGGTCCGGCGTCGGTGGTCGTCGCTTCTTCCCTGACGTCAGTGCGGCAGGGGTACAAAAGAGGTAGCCGACGCCATTTTCTTCAGTCTTTCTTGCCGCGCGGTGCCCGAAGCAGAAGCAGTTCACAAGTGCCGGTCAGCCAGCTCCTGAGATTTACGAAAGTATTTCAGCCGAAGTCTTCTTTAAAGCTAAGTACCCCGTTGGGGAAACTTTTCTTGCCTCAGACCGATGTCAGACAAAGTTAATAATTGCATTTCATGTGGGAAGCAAATACCGCATAAGGATTTCCTCTCTTTCTGTATACCCTGCTTAGGCCCATACCACGACGTCTCGGCCTGCCGTTTTTGTGTTAGATTCAACAAGCGCACTATTAAGCGCCGGGCGGAGTTCGCCCTTCATTATTTTGGCAAAAAATTTAATTATATCATGTCGTCGGATACTCCGACTCCAGTTTTGTGCAAAAGACGCAAAGATAAGGACCAACATCAGAGGCCCGCACCAACTACTAAGACCACGCTTAGGCCGACTACCGGTTCTCCGGTTCTCAGCGAGGTGCCTACGCAGCCCCTGAGTACCAATGAAACTACATTACCGGTGACTTCAGTACCCGAGGTCGCAGGCTCCTCAGTCCCCATTCCTACTGCAAATACCGACGCCACTCTTGGCGGGGAAACTCAGAATTTAGACAGGCCTGCAATTTCTGAAGGCGTCTTCCGGCCGTACTCCTTCTCTATTAAATCTTTCACTAAATCTAAAGCAGCCATGAAAACCAAAAAACAGGGTCCTCAGACCTCCTCTCCAGGCCCCATGCCTAAAAAGCAGATGCTTAAAATGGCTGAGGATTTGATTACTCTTATCAGGGGTTCTCAACCCCCCTCTGACAAAAGACCCAGATTAGAGGAAGACTACCCTTCCTCAGATCAAGCTTCTATTACCTCAGAACACTCTGAGGACCAGGATTACGCCTAGTCCCCTTTCGAAGACTCTGATGCTGAGGAGTCTATTCCCTCAGTCTCCCCCCTGAGGACTACTCTTTTGGGGAAACCCTGCATACATTGAGGGAACACTTTCACTGGGAAGGCCAAGATTACTCAGATTCCAAGAAAAGGCTCAGGGAATTTCTACTGCTCCCCCAGCATAGGCCCCTGACTATCCCTCCTGTTTTAGATATTTTGGATGATGTGTACACAGAAGCCAGCCTTAATCCAGATTCTTTACCTCCAGCTCCTGTTAAACCAGACAGGTATTACCGGGTTCCTGATTCTCACCAGTTCCTATATAAAAGCCATATTGCTGACCCAGAAACTATTTCACAGGGTCCCAAGGGAATTAAGGCCTCTACTGCTAAAAACCCATTACCTTCAGAGAGAGATTCCAGAGCATTAGAAAGGTGGGGGAAAAAGGTGTATACCTCGGCCACTTTAACCATGAGGGCATTAAACTGTCAATTCCATATGTTAAAGTATCAACAGTTTTTGTTATCTCAGTTGAAAAGCAAAATGACACAACCAGATTTGAAAGAGTTGCAGGATTTGTTGCATAGCGCAGAGCAAGTGGGTAAACATACCTTGCAGTGTGGTTTTGATGCTTTAGAGGCCTCATGTAGAGCTGCTGTTACGGGGTCTGTTATACGTAGACATGCTTGGCTCAAAGAGCAAACCTTACCAGATCATGTCAAAGCAAAATTATTAGATGCACCACTTCAAAAAGATGTATTGTTTGGTGTTAAAGCTGAGGAGGTACTAAAGAAAATGGAGGAAAAAGCAAATCAATGCAAACAGTGAAAGATTTCCTGCAGGTACAACCTCCACGTTTCAGCAGAAACTGGCCTTCAAAAAAATAGGTCCTTTCCAGCCACGGACAGACCTCAAAGGGGCAGATAGAGACACCCAAGGGGTAGAGGGCAACCTCAAGGATCTTACAGAGCAAGACAGTGGCAAGCGCCAACCCCAAGAGGTGGAGAAGATAGATCACAGTCATTTAGAAAACAGACCCAATGACTTCCCCCTATACCTGCCAAGCAAAGCTTTAATGGCAGCACCTTTGGGCGGAAAACTGGCATTATTCTCAAAAAATTGGCATATTGTTACAAAAGACAAATGGATTCTGGACATTACAGACAGAGGCTACAGGTTCCACTTTCACACCCTTCCAAAAATGAGAGGCATGCCAAACCTGCCACAAAATCAAAGGGCAGAGGCACAAAGACAAATTTCCGCTCTCATGGACATGAAAGCGATTCAATAGGTACCTGCAAAAGAACAAGGTCAAGGTTTTTATTCCAGACTATTCCTGGTACCAAGGAAAGACAAAGATTAGAGACCTATCTTAGACCTATCCATCCTAAACACATATCTACAGGTGCCAAAATTCAAGATGCTCACATTACAGCAGCTTCTGCCCATGTTGGGCAAGGAGTCTTGGCTGGTAACATTGGACCTCAAGGAGGCATACCTGCATGTCCCTATCAGACAAGATTGCAGAAGATATCTCAAATTCCTTGCAGGTTCAACCCATTACCAATTCTCTGCATTGCCTTTTGGTTTATCTACTGCACCCAGAGTGTTTACGAAATGCCTAGCATCAGTAATCGCCTTCTGCAGACTACAAGGAATACAAATCTACCCATATCTAGACGACTGCCTGATCAAAGCGGACAGCAAGGACATACTATTGCAGCATCTGGCGTTTGTAATAAAACTGTTAAACTTCCTGGGATACACAGTCAACAAAAAGAAATCAAAACTAATACCCTCTCAACAAATAATTTTCCTGGGTGCCAGCTTGAATACAACCACCCAGATGGCCTACCTCACGCCAGACAAACAAGGGCAACTGTCTCAATACTTCAGCAAAATGGCAACTTTCACCAGGCTAACTGCAAGGAAAGTCCTGCAGGCTCTGGGATTCATGGCATCTTGCATCCTACTAATCCCATGTGCAAAGCTGCATATGAGGAAACTTCAATGGTACCTAAAAACTTATGGTCTCAACACAGCCACAGCTTGGAAACAATTATACCACTCATTCCATGCCTTCAAAAGGAATTTTTGTGGTGGGCTCAAGCATGCCAAAGAAACACAGGTCTCCCTTTCTGTGTACCTCAAGCAACTCAAATCATCACAACAGACGCCTCAGACTACGCCTGGGGAGCACACATGGCAAATCAGTGCATTCAGGGAAAATGGTCCCAAAAAGAGAAGCACCTACACATCAACCAAAAGGAGATGCTAGCCGTGCAAAATGCTCTTATGGCCTTCAAAGACCTACTGCATCCAGGCCAGCTATTGATAAGGACAGACACCACCACAGTGATGTGGTACATAAACAGGGGAGAACTCATTCATACCCCCTGTGCAGGCAAGCCATGACCCTATGGAACACAGCACTGGAATTGCAAATTCAACTACAGGCACAATTCCTGCCAGGGAAGGAAAACACACTGGCAGACAACCTAAGCAGAAATATGACAGATCCACACGAATGGAAGTTGCATCCTCAAGTTTTCACAAAGATAACTCAGGCATGGGGACAGCCAGACATAGATCTATTTGCTACCCACAGAAATTACCAGTTGAAAAAATTTTGTTCAAGGACCTATCATCCACAGGCCTGGAAAGTGGACGCACTCACTTTCAATTGGACAACATTGACAGTTTATGCCTTCCCGCCTCTTCCTCTACTGACCAAAGTTCTATTAAAAGCCAGAGCAGAGAGGCCGCAAATGATTCTCATTGCTCCAGACTGGCCAAGACAACACTGGTATCCGCTCCTGAAGAGCCTGACACATTCCCCACCATGGATCCTACCTCTAGTCCCTCTTCTGTTGTCTCAGCACAACTACAAAACCCTTCACAGCCAGCTCAAAACCCTAAATCTAGCTGCATGGAGAATTCCTTAATTTCCCAACAGACTCTCCTCTCCAAGGAGGTGCAGGATGTCATCTTGGAGGCCAGAAGACCTTCTACTAGAAAAGCCTACTCCGCCCAATGGAAACGATTTTGTGCCTGGAATCAAGAAAAGGGCCAGAATCCTTGGGTAATAAATATACCTCAAATTTTACAGTACCTAGCTGAGATGTTAAATAGTGGACTTTCCTTCTCCTCCATCAAGATCCACGCTTCAGCCATTTCTGCACAATACAACACAGATCCTCCTTTATTCTCACATCCTCTCTTAAGGCAGTTCCTCAGAGGGGCAAAAAATATAAAACCCCCAAGGAAACCACCAGTCCCTGCTTGGACCTCAACTTCGTATTGGAAAAGCTGACCCTTCCCCCCTTTGAGCCAGCTTCTTCAACAGAACTACAAACCTTGTCATGGAAAACAGCCTTTCTTCTGACTCTCACCTCAGCACGCAGGGTTTCGGAGCTACAGGCCCTCATGGCTGTGCAACCATTCATCATTTTCTATCAGGACAGAGTTTCCTTACGAACCAACCCTACCTTTATGCCAAAGGTAGTATCCAGTGTAGCTTTGAATCAGACTATCCACTTACCTACCTTTTATCCAAATCCACAAAACAAAGCGGAAAGACTACTACATTCCTTGGACATTCACAGACAACTTCGTTATTATTTGGACAGGACAAAGCCATTCAGGAAATCTGAGCAACTCTTTGTGTCCTATGCTACAGGTGCTCAAGGAAAGGCTATTTCCAAACAGACAATTTCAAAATGGATAGCCCACTGCATACGCTTTTGTTACTCATTTCATGGAAAAACTGTGCCTGTATGCATCAGATCCCACTCCACCAGGGCCACAGCTACCTCTGCAGCTTTCCTCAGGGGGGTCCCTACCAAGGACATTTTGGAAGCAGCCACTTGGAGTTCAGTGCACACTTTCTCCAAGCACTATCACCTTCCACTATACTCTAAATCTAGAGCGGGTTTTGCCACAGCAGTCTTGCAGGGCATCCTCGCTCCTCCTAGTTCCACTTAGCGCCTACCACCCTTACTTAGCTTTGGGATTCTTCCCATCTGTAATGACTGCAGCTGTATGCACGATGAACATAGTACAGTTTTGTACCTACCATAAATGTAGATGTTCGAGTGCTCATACAGCTGCAGTCCAGGTTACCCCCCCCCTCCGTCCCCTCTTAGGACAGGCCTTATGACAAACACCTTATCATACAACCTATTTGGGGTATTCTTTTATGGTGTATTTGCTTGCAACTACTGTTTTTTGATTTTTCTATATTGCATGTTTGCATAACATTATGTTTTGCCTTCCTTCTGGGGGCACCTAACATCTGGGGCAAGAAAAACTGAAGAAAATGGCATCGGCTGCCTCTTTTGTACCCCTGCCGCACTGACGTCAGGGAAGAAGCGACGACAACCGACACCGGACCTAGACTTTGGAATTCGGCTGACCGAGGACCCGCCTGACAGCAGGATAACCCATCTGTAATGACTGCATCTGTATGAGCACTCTAACATCTACATTTATGGTAGGTACAAAACTGTACGTTCCCTTTGACGAAGTCTGGAGGCCGAACGGTGACATTATTGAAGTACAACTCTCACCTCTATCTCGACCCATGTTAAAGCCTGTTCCGAGGTTGAATTTGAGACGTACTTTGACAATGTTGGAATTCGACATTGTCACTTTCATGGACACGGATCGATGATAGCATCATTCGACCGGGTCCGCTTCAACATTGTCATAGTAAACCTGTGTGTGTGTGTGTGTATATATATATATATATATATATATATATATATATATATATATATGTACGTATATATGTATATATATATATATATATATATATATATATATATATATATATATATAAATATATATATATATATATATATATATATATATATATAAATATATATATATATATATGTATATATACATAAATATATATATATATATATATATAGATATATTTATGTATATATATGTATATATATATATATAGCCAAAAAAACAATTAGTCCAGCACACAACTAAACAAAGCTTCCGCAACCATATCCCACCTATTCAGGTAGAAAAACGAGTCTGGAGACACTTAGGCCCGCTGAAAAGCTTCTTTACTCTGCCATCATCAAACAGTGGAAAACAAGTGATCGCCTGAACAGCAGCAGACAACAACCAGACTGGTAACCGGTTTCGCCACCTGGCTTCCTCAGTGTAAAATTACAACCAACTTCTCCCTTTTTTATACATGGCCATTTAAAGCCACAAGCAACAAAAAATATAATAAAATAAATAATTTTTTAAAAGAATATGTGTATATATACACATATCTTAAATACATCAAGATTAAGCCCTTGTATTTCTCAAACATCATTGCATACATTCTGACCCATTGCAGCAAATAAATGATTGTACCATATGAGTGAACAAACCAACAAGATATTAAATACATGACACCATATACATAACCAAATATATATATATATATATATATATATATATATATACACACACACACATATATATATATATTACATACACACAAACACACATACATATACCTATGTACATAATACATCAAGATACATCAAAATACCCTGCTCAAAAATATACACAAATGGAAAGAATTTTGCCCTGTGAAAACTATAAATTTATTTCAAAAGAGTTTTTTTAAACTAACCTTAAACAGCTATTATTATTATTATCATCACCAATGTTCATTAAGGCCTGGCTTATAAAGTGCTCCTAAATTTATTATCCACAGCCTTTATTTTCTATCCAATATACAATGTTTTACACTTTCTGGTAACTGTCTCCCCTTAACCAAATCAATCCCTAAAAACACAAAATGAGCAGTATTATGTTCCAATTTGTGTTTGTAGAGGGCACTCCTTTGTCTTTTACAATTGATATCACTCATTCAATGAAGCCCATAAAAAGGTCTGCATAAATAGGGACAAACACTGCACCCATCGCAGTGCCTTTAAGCTGCAGGTAACATTCCTTTCCAAAATAAAACACACCTATTGTGGCAACTGTGTGTATTTGTAAGGTTATCTCGAAGACTACATCTTTTACATCAACTAATACTCCTAGAGTATTTGATATTAGACATCGGATTACATGCCGTACGGAGTGGGTGATATACATTGCGATATGCCAATGTGGTGCATTCTATGTGGGACAGACCTCTAGGCCTTTTAAGACCAGGATTGCAACTGTCTCCCAAACCCAAGCCCAGTGTTATGTCTGAGACCTCTGACAAGGTTTTACAAGCATAGGCCTTCCCCCAGAACACCACCTGGCCTCTCTGCTAACACAGCAGACACCCCAGCTGCTAAACAAAAGTACAGTTGTGTAAGTAAACGTGCCATAACAGTAGATGTTTGAATGACATAACAGTATATGTTTGAATGACCACTGCTGCAGTAGCCTTAGGTAAATGGGTTATATCCTGCATACAATAAAACTGTTGGCCAGCTTCCAAGGTTTCAGGGTACCTTCCATACACACAAACCTTTAGTCAGCTCTAGCTGAGCTGCCTAAAAACACAGGTTTGGGCACAAAGTCCTACAGAGCTTTCATGCCAACATAGAGAGGCTGAAATCCAAAAGGCTATTGTTAGAAATAAAACAAAAAAAATGACCACACCCTGGCATATTAAAAGAGAGAAAAAACTCAAGGGGGGTGGAGGGAGGGGGAGTGTGGCTAATAACAGCAGTAATCATTCAGACATCTACTATTATGGCAAGTTTACTTACATAAAACTTTTACTACATTTGGGAGTTGGAAGGGGAATGGTCCAAGGGCACATGGAGAACTGCCCTAGCAATGTCAGATCTAGACCTAGAGAAGAAATCAAGATTGTACTGCCTTGTAAATGGATGTATAGAGGACCAAGTCACAGCTCCTAGAGTACTTCTAGAATCCAACACTTTTCAAAAAGCCATAGATGAAGCCAAGGCCCTGGTAGAGTGGGCCTGATCTTGTCTGGAATAATTTAATTGTGGTGACAATACCAAAAGGTATGTTTTGACACAGGTTGTCCCTTCTTATCTTCACGAGAAATGAACTGATCTGAAGACCTGAAATATTTAGTTTTGTCAATATAGTACACAAGCTGTATGGAGTATCCTCTCTCTAATTTTTAGGTTCACGAAAGAAAACCGGGAAATGGATGGTTTGGCAAAGTAAACTTGCATGCATGCCACTTTAGGCATAAAAGAAGGATTAGTTCTGAAAAAACAACCCATCTCACCCATAAGAACTTACAACCCAGTTATACTCTTCTTGCAGAGGTCAGAGCAATGAGCAAAAGTTTTCCATATTAAGAACTTAAAGTCAGTCAGATTAGCTGGTTCAAATGGAGCAAGTGTCAGCTTCTTGAACAAAAAAAAAATTACATTTTTATGAGAATGCCCTGAAAGAGGAGGATCCACAAGCAGATATGCTGAAATGGCCAATAAATAAACCTTGGAGTAGCTAGAGAAAGGCCACAAGACAGTAACTCACACAGACATTGTAAAACCACAGAAACACTAGCCCTAAAAGCGTGCCGATTATGTTGCTACCAACAAGAAAACATTTTTTATTTGCTAATATATGATTCTCTGGTAGCAGGCCTTTTTACCTCCATTAGTACCTGCAGCATGTCCTCAGTAAACAGATGCCTTAAGACCCTATGATCCAGACAGTCAGGTGAAGTTGATTACGGATGGAGTGTATCACACCCCAACCTTGTGCGAGTAGATCCATTCTGTAAGGAAGCTTGTGGCAAATGCCCCAGGCCATTTCCAAAAGAAGGGAAAACCACTGTTTGCCTGGGCCAGAAGGGAGTCACTTTAATGACCTTCAACTCCTTCTGAGTCTTCAGAAGTACCCTGGATATAAGTGGAAAGATGAAAAGGTATATAAAAATATTCCTTTCCAAGGAAAGGAAAAGGCATCTATCTTCCAGGCCTTCTTGCATGAAATGCTGGAACAGAAGCTTGTCAGCTGATTGTTCAGAGGAGAGAGAGACAGGGCTATTTGAGGAACTCCCCACAAATGGATTAAATCCATTGCGAGGGTCTGCCCTTGTCCTGCTCAGCTAGTATGCCTCACAATTTTGCTCTGACAGAATGCCTGTACTGTACAGCAAGACTGTACTGTGAAGCTATATCCCAAACTATCATGGCTAGGCTGTAACAAAATAAAAAAAAAAAGGGGGGGGTCAGACCTGCTTCTCCCCTTGCTTGTTCATGTACCACACATGATGGTGGTATTGTCTGTAACAACCTGAATAGGTCCAGGGGACCAAATATGATTCAGAGAGTTGAGTTCCTTGATCAGGGGAAACATCTCTCTTATTTGTGTTTACACGCCTTGCACTTTTATCCCACCTGAAACTGTTTTGTCAGGAGCAGGGAGGGGAAAGAGAGAGACATAGATTTAGGGAAATTTGCTGTCTTCACCAAGTGATTTCTCTTCTGACAACCCCTAGCACTGGAATTTTGAAAAGACAAACTAACTTGGTGCTTGCTGGGACCAAAGAGACTTCAGATATCATGCTTTCTCATGTGGAGTTTTGCCAGGGGTATCATGAGAACCATAGACGCCATCAGATCCAAAGTCCTAACATATTCAGTCGCAGTGACCAAAGTCTGAGTGGAAAGCCTTAGAAATAGGTCTAGATATAAAGCTCCTTTTTCATGTGGAAGAACGGCTTTTTGACCTGATGTGTCTTATCTGCCACCCCAGGAACTCAATCCTGTGTGGAGTCATAAAAGACTTTTGAATATTCTCTTGGAATCCCAGTTTGTAAAAGAGATTCATGGCAATTTGAAAAAGATCTTGCAAAGACAAAGTAATCTAAACATGGAAAAATGTGGACACCTTGTAGTGTGCAACGAACTGTAACTGGAGCTAGACACTTTGTGAATCCTCTTGGTGCAGTGGATAGTCCAAAGGTTGAGGTACATAACTGAATGTGATACAGACACACAAAACCTTAAGAAGTGCCTGAAGTCTGAATGGACAGAGATGTAAGCATCTTTTAAATCTAGTGTTACCAGGAAACATAAACAAGGAAGAGGAGGTAACAGGCTGTGAAGCGACAGCATTTTTAACTTGGGCATTATCACAAACCAGTTTAGGTAAGAAAGATCCAGAATTGGTCTCATTTTCTTTGACACTAAAAACATCCATGAAAACCCTTCCCAGTCTGGAAAGGAGGAACTGCTTCCATCACTCCCTGAGGCAGCATGTGCTGAAGGATATGAGGAAAAATGGGAGTCTGGTCTGGTGTATACAGAATTAACCACTTGAAAGGTGGTTGGGGGGGGGATTTCCTCCTGCTGACATCTGCAACCTTGATGAATGACCTTCAGAACACATTTGTCTGAAATTAACAGGAAAATTGCAGGCAGTGACACATCTTCCAAACCTGAGAGGTCTGGAGGAAGTGTTGAAGGAAAAAAATATGTGGTGTGGAATGTCTCAGCTCTAGCAGACTACACAGCTTGCATTCCAGAGTATTTTCTGAAAAATAAACTAAAAAAGCATTAAGATAGATGGATACAAATTTGCGAACAGAACAACTATTAAAACTGCACAAATAGCAGTGTTATCAGTAAGGAGTATATTTTACAGTAATGATAGTAAGTGCATCCATAGCCTTTCCATAAATACTATATTATAATGGCCACAACCCCCAAATTATATTTTTGCTAAACTTTTACAAACCAATTCTCATATTATCGAAACTGTATAACCTAGACATATATTGGTAGAACATTGTTAACTAAACTTTCTCACATGACAAGAATGTGAGTGCATGTTTATAAAGACATTTACAGAAATATGAAAAAATAAACTTATATAATTAGCAATATAAATAACACCGAACACCCACATCCCTCAAGATGTAAAACTTACAGTGCAAATATTAAAGATGTCTTTCTTACACTGTTGTATGACACTCAGTTAAACTTTAAATCTTGTTTAAATCACTTGTTTTTTGTTTAAGTCACTCTCTTCCCAATCTTTAACAACTTCCTCTGATGGATTCTTTTAGTTATCATGCAGTAGTTTATACGCACTACTAATTATCCCCCTTTTTAACAGTAGGTTCTGTTCTAGATTCAAATTAAACTTCTGCCAGGTCTTTCACTTAGGACACTCCTATCCCTTTCTCTTTGCCTATATTCTGACATGAGTTACTGATAGGAAAGGCAGTTTCTATCCTGTAGTCAAAGCAACTTCTTGGCCTCATCCCACTCTATTACATCTCCCTCTCTATATAATTTGGATTTGGATCCATCCCAGTGAATTGTCTGAATACCCAGGTTCCTTGGACAGTTTTCTCCAGCAAAATTCCAACTTCCTTGTACCTGTTTTCTGTATCCCTACTTGTGGTCATTTTTACTGTCAAAACTCAACTTCTTCCATTGATGGGTTGGCTTAGTTCTTAGAATACTTTCTGCAACTTTATGACTAACTCTGTATGGTGGTTATTATTCTCCTTAAGGAGTGGCAACCAAAATCCTACTCTCCCCTAGTATCTTGAACCACCCCCTTCATCATTCCTTTCCATCTGAATTGCAGCCTTCTTCTTCTGTTATGCCTATGATCTTTAAAAGTATAGCTCTAAACTATTCCTTCAAATCAGGCAATCCTAAACCATCTTATTTTGGGAGGATCAACTTGTCTCACTTAACTCTTGCTCTTTCCACTCCAGATAAATTCCTTCAACTCTTTCACTGTCCACAATTTTTTCCTCTGGTTGATAAAAATGTGTCTGACCTGTATATAAAACTAAAGGGACTAAAAAGACTTTCACTGCTTGCATCTTACTAGCCATATCCATACAGAGCTTCAGGTTTCTCAGCTTTTGAACCATCTTTTGTTTAGCCTCTTCCCACGTATCCTTAGCTGCAATAACAGAATCTTTTTTAAACCATACTCCTAAATACTTCATCTTGGTATATCCCCATAAATATGGGTACAGCTATAGCAAGTCTTGAGTGGTTACATTTACAGCTATAGCTGTTCTTTTATTCTCTGTAATTTTACATCCTGAAAATTCATGAAACTGTCTCACAATGTTCTACGTCACAGAGATTGTCTCACAATGTTCTACGTCACAGAGATGTTGATTTCCAGCTTTATCAAGTACACAATAATATCTACTAATAAAGCCAACTTTTCTTGATTATCATACCAATTATATCCTTGGAATTCTAAGTTCATTTTCTTCTCCAATGTCTCTAAATATAAAGCAAATAAAAGGGAAAGAGGACACCCCCTGCCTGATTCCTCTGTTCAAGCACAAATTACTGGAAAGGAACCCCCCCCCACTTTTAATTCTTGCCTCCTATCCTTCATATATCCTCCTAATTATTCTTAGGGTGTATATTAGAACACCGAACATTTTGAATGTTCTGTGTTCTAATATAGACCCTTGTTAGGGTCTATATTAGAACACCGAACATTCAAAATGTCGAGTGTTCTAATATCGAACCCTATCAATTGAAAATTCAAAACATCGAACATTCAGAACAGCGAATGTTTTCCTAGGGAAAAAAAATAAATCGCTGTTCCAAAACACATACACACAACACAAGCACACCAAAAAAACAGCAATCCACACACATACACCTAAACTCTTACATCTAACTCTACACTAAACTATACATACACCACTAACTATCCACTTACCTTAACCCAAACCCTAACCCTAAGGTCTGTCACTATCGCACAGTCACCTCACCCGCACCCTAACATTAACACTAACTCACCTACCCCGCACTAATCCTCTCGTCCACACAATCGCACACTTACCTGAACCCGACCCGTAACTTTCCACTAGAGCACCGAAAATATCGAAGCAACAGAAACGGACAACCAAATTCTTTCCCTAGGAAAAAATTCGGTTTTCTGTTTCTTCGATTTTTTCAGCGTTCGCTGAAAACGGGTCGATATTAGAACACTCGACATTATGAATGTTCAGTGTTCTAATATAGACCCTATTCTTATTATTGTATCAGGAAATGCAAACATTTCCACTGCTCTACTCAAAATCCCAGCTTACTCAAAGTTTTTTTTTCTGCATCAAGACCCACTTTCTCTCTGTATCACTATTGTTCTGTTACTGGTGTCAAATATTTGACTCCCCTCCACAAAACCACATTGATTCATCTCTCAATTCTGACAACACCTTTACCATTCTTTTAGCTAGTATCGATGAACACTTTATAAATCATAGTTTAAAACTGAAACAGGTTTATATGAGGCTGTTTGACATGTCTTTATCCTCTTTGGGTAATACAGCTGCCACAGCTTTCTTCCAAGGCGATGGTGCTTACCTCCTTTTCAATCATTAAACAAAATCTTCCAGAACTTATTACTTTCTTCCCTCTTAACTTCCACAAAAATACCATCTGTTCCTGGAGACTTCCTGCAGACTGATTACACACCACAGTTTTATCTCTTCTCCTCCTATCTTAACTATTAACTGTTGAGTCTCATCTTCCTCTACTCTTGACAAACATTTCATAAATATTTCCATTTGTGCTCTTTCTTGGTTTCTACATTCCAATGCTTTATACAAAATTTCATTAAATTTCCAAAATCTCTCTTAATACCTCTACAGGACCTCTAGTTATTGTTCTTGTCACAGGCTCTCAAACACCATTTACTTCTTGTTGACTGGCCCCTTAATGTTAATTTAAGCACAAAATTCCTGCCTTCTCCTCTGAGGTGAGGTACACCTAAACAAAATACACAGAGTGCGTGGCCATCCACTGGGGAGAGCTTATGGCCACACTCTGCACACTTCTTAAAAGGCGTCTCCGCCATAGTGGATGGAGAGAGACAGAGAGAGACCCAACATGCACACACACACACTCTCGCCCTCTCACGTACAAACCCTCGTATACGCACGCATTCTAGCAAAGAGAGGGGAAAAGATTTTTTTTTTTTACCTAACAAACCAATGCCTGAGCGTGAGAAGTGAGGAAAAAAAGTGAAAGGGGAGATAGAAAGTTAGAAAGTACAGCTAAAACACAAAAAACACATACCAAAACTGCCTAGAGCATGAACCACGATGCTAGCTTTACACGCAAACGAGATCTGAAGGGAGGAAGAAGACAGGGGCATTATGGGTAGAGGAGGAGCTTGGATCCCATGCTGGTTAAAGACGGCAGAGTTGGATCCATATCCCACAGGTTGAAGACCAAATGAAAACAACTTCAGATTCTTAGGTTTTCTCTGTGTGCTCTATCCTCTACCGTTTTTTGTAACGGTTCTTCTTGAGCAGCCTCATGCTCAGCCAGCCTTTCCTTCATTTTGACCTTTTTTTTTACAATTTTATCAGTTCATAAGAATAGATAAAGCTTCTTCCATTTTTTTGAACTCTCTTGATGACTGGATATACTCCTTCAATATTTAATTAATTTTAATCAGCACTGAGCACATTTGACTTATTTTTTGTCCCTGTAAATTACTGGAAGCCATCTCTTGTGCTAAAGCTGGAGTTTGAACTGTTTTTTGCTGAAGAGCTGCTGGCTTCTTCCCAGTCAGTGTTTTCTCTTCACATTTTCTTTCAGGCTATCTAGGTTTCTTCTTTGCTAGCATTCAGGCAGTGCACCTACTATCTAACAACTGGATTTTGCTACAACAGACAGAATTACTGGCCCATTACTGGCCCTTAATCATTTTTTTTCCACAATGGGACAGCTGAAATTAAACTGCTTAGTGTGCAGCCATGTTAGAAAGCCCAAAAATCTATTATTGTTTTTGTTTTTCTCTTATCACTCACTACTGGTGCCCTCTCTAGCAATCAGTACTATTGCTCCCATTTTCCTCTGTTACTATTACAATGAATTTCCACCTTAAAATCCTTTTGTCAAACTTGCATGCTCATCTCTATCCAATGGTGCTCTCCGGCAGCACTGCAATTTGAGCCCTGCCACTTTTTAATTTAATACTCTCCTCTTTTTTATCTTTACTGAAAGGTCTTTTACTTTCCGTGATAATACAGACAGAGTAGGTTTTATGCTAGAAAACGGTTACTCTCACTTATATTACATATGATAGTTCTTTGGAATGTACATGTTCAACTTCTAGCTTACAAGCACACATTAATGTTTGGCTGGCTGATCTCTTATGTAGTTGCTTAATTCTCCATTTGAATGCACATCAAAATTTTAAAGACCTTCTACTTCAATGAAAACACTCGAAACTTTTCAGAACCCCCATCCTTTTCTGACTTAAAAAAGATAAACAAAAATCTATCTACATGTTAAAAAATAACTAAATAAATAAATAAGTTTAGCTCTCCAGATAGCAGCTGATGCTCTAAAGTGAAGACTGTACCCACAGGAACTAGAGCATCTAAAAACAAGGCTACCATGCTAAAATACATACTACAGTGTGTTCCCACTTACACAAAGTGCTGATTGTTCTTTTCTTATCAATTCCTATCTATTTGTATAAGTTATTCACGCCTCACAGTTTAAAATTTCATTCATTTTTCAATGACCTGCTTGCCAATGAACCTTTAAATGTTAATTACACTGTACCTTGTACAATTCACTCAGCACTGTTTAAACCTCTCATGGTTAATTGTTTGCATCTACAGATTTCTCATCTCCAAGTTGCTAATGAAAACAGCTATTAACTTAGCTGATGCATGAAACAATCTTTGTAAATTTCTGCCAGCACACACAGTTCAGCCTCCTCATGAGTAATTGCTTGCACATGTAGACTTAGTCTCACAGTGAAAGCTTTTGTACAGTTGTATAAGTAATCTTACCATAACAGAAGACGTTTGAATAAATCACTATTGTAGTAGCTTAAGCTATATGGGATGTCCTGCCCAGAAATCACTCCAACCAGCCAACTTCCAAAGTTTTAGGTTACCTTCCTCACACCCAAGTCACTGTAGAGCTCGAGAACAGCAGCATATAATCAGTTGCTACGGTGCCAAAACTTCAAAGCTGCCTGCCTCAGAAAAGGGAGGCTAGAGTCCTGTAAGACAGTACTACTAGCAATAATTCCACACCCTGGCATAAAAATAGCAAAAATGTGAGATGGAGGGAAGCTACATATGTCTGCTGCAACATTAATAAAGATGTTTCTTGTTTAAGAAAAAAATCAAACCATCACTTGCGACATAAGCAATCATACATTTATATAAATGAAAACAATTTAAGTCCTACCTTCTTTGAAACTTCACTGCTCCCCTGTATGTAATGTTCCCACAATTCCAATTTTTTCTAGTGTAGTTTCCTCCTACCCTTTTCTAAAGATCTCAGTTCCAGTTGTTTGATCTCTGTTGCTATATTCACTACTTCTAACATAGTTGATTTAGATTTTGATTCCCATTTAATAGTAGCTGATTTTTTGGCAGTCACCATAATTAGACACAGAAATGTCTAGGCAATTCTGATTGTGTATCATAGCTCAGAAAAATCATGTCCCTCTTCACACCAATCCGGCCACCCAGCATCTCCAACAATACATCCCGCAGGGAATCCTTACAGTCTGCCAAACCCACAGCATTCCCAGAAAATATGTTCCCAAGTAACTCTTTCTTCCCCATCACACCTCCAACATTTGCTGTCTACCTGAGGAAAAATTCTCTGGAGTCTACTCCAGTATAAAAATATGTAAACATTTCCAAGCAAAAATCCTAAATCTTCTAGATTTTGTTGCATATTTGGGAGACATCCTCCCATAGCTCCACTTCATAATCTCGAAATACTGAAATCTCGAATTTCAGTACTTCGAAACTATAAAGCCGAACCATTCACAATCCCAAAACCCACAATGATGACTCGCACAACCACGAACATACATACACCACATAAACATACACACCCATTCTACCCACAGCACACAAACCACACAACCCTACACTACATGTAAGCAGGGGGGGGAGCCCCCATGTACCTCCCCTACTTATATATACCAACTCCGAGATCACACAACGAAAAAAAAAAAATCACATGACTGCATTCTACATGTGCGTGCACACACACAAATACACATCACACATACACAAACACCAACAAATCCAGCACTCATACTTACACCTCCCTACAGTTACCCAAACATACAACGTACAAAAACACACACATCCACTCACTCACCTTCAATTCCACACACCATACCAGCCAAACAATTCACGTAATGTACCGGAAATGCATTAGCGCAGATTCAAGATATTCAAATTCGCTCTTATGCACTTTCGGCATTGTGCAGTTTCAGCTTCATGGTCTCAAAATGCTGAAATTCAAGATTATGAAGTGAAAACCCTCCCATTGTTTCTTTGTGAATTGCTTATCTAATCTCTCTTCCCAATCCTTTCTAACATCCTCTGATTGATTCTTAGTTATAATGCAATATTTTATATGGTCTACTAATTATTCCTTTTTTATGGCAACTTCTGTTCTAGATTCTACTAAAAACTCTACTAGTGTTGGTCTTTTGTTTGCATTCCCCCCATTTCTTTCTCTGACTATACTCTGATATCAATCCTTGACAGGGATGGCAATCTCTAACCTGCAATCCAAATAAATTCTTGGCCTCTTCCCATTCTATCATCTTTCCCTCTCTAGTTATTTGCTCCCAATACCTTGGTTCCTTTGACAGTTTTCTCCAATAAATTCCGGCCCCCTCTTGCCTATTGTCTGTATCTCTAATTGCAGTAATTCCTATCAGCATAATCACCTTTCTCTATTCCTGTGCTGGTTTAGTTCTTAGAACACTTTCTGCTACTTTATGGATATAATATTCTGCATGATTAATGTTATTCTCCTTAAAGGCCTACATCCAAAATCCCAGTCTCTCCTTGCTTCTTGAGTTTCACCCTGTTTCAATGTTATCCCTTTCCACTTTGAATTATAGTTTCCTGCTTGTGCCATGTATAGGAGCCTTAACTGTGTAGCTCTGAAATAACCTTCCAAATTGGGAAATCTCAAGCCACCCTGTTCTACTGGAAGAATCAGCTTATCCCACTTGACTCTTGCAGTCTTCCCCTGAGGGTGAATTTTGACAGAACAGTATGACCAACCAGAAAATAATCACTCTCACAAACACTGCAAAATCAAGGAGTATAAGACTTGCAATGGTCCTGATTCTTGTCATTGTACCAACTAGAAAATATTTTTCCACTAGCCCATATATCATTTTCCAGCAGCAGGTCTATTTGCTTTAATACTTGCTGCAATTCCTTTGAAAAAAAACTGCCTAAAAGGTTTTAAAATGTAATCATCCAGGCAGTCAACTGAAGAAGCTGAAGGTTGGGGAATATCAAACAACCAGTCTTGTGCAAGTCCATTCCCAGAGGAAGCTTGTGGTTAACTGCCCTTAGCAATTTTCAAAAGAAGGGAAAACCACTGATGCCTGGCCAAAATTAGGTCACTACAGTTAATCTTGGAGAGTCATTCTGCAGCTTTAGAAGAACCCTGGCTACCAGAGGAAACGCATACAGGAATATTCCTGACCGCGGGAATGAAAGGCCTATGTGCAAAGTGTCCTGAATTACAATTTAACGGTCAGACATAGATGGAGGCACACAGATCTACTTCAGGAGCTTCCCACAGATGGATCAATTCCTGGAAAACCCTTTGTACAACTTTTCTAAGAGGAAAGGTCTATCATAGTCCTGCTCAGCTTTCTGCAATATGTTTTGCTCCGACAAAATGTAGGCAGCTTTGAGGGGCAGACTATACAGTCTCTAATTTTCAGGCTTCCATAGTTAGTCTGCAAATGATGCAAGGAGGAGCTCCCTCTTGTTTATGTACCCCATATTACTGTGGTGTTGACATAGGGCTTGGAGACCAAAGATGGATCGGAGACTTGAAAACAATTGTTAGAGCAATGATTTGACATTTACATGCTTTAGTCTGTCCTGCTTGTCGCTTTGAGTACGGCTCCCCAAACAAAGCCCAATGCATCTGTGGTTACAGACTAAAGTCTGAAAAGGAAAAAGGTAGACCTGGGTTAACAAATAAGTGATTCGTGCACCAGAGTAACTCCTTTTTGACAGTGCTGCATTGGGATTTGAAAAGATTGTGGTGTTGGGGCTGCTGTTGGGTCAAACTAATCTGACAAACCATTGATTATTCATGTGAAGTTAGGTTAACAGAATCATGAGAATAGTAGAGGTCACTAAACTGGAAAACATATTAGAAAAAAGTCATATAACATTTCACTTCGTCTTAAAGAAAAATCACCATGAGGCATGTAACATGTAGACATCCCAGAAGCACTATCCTGTGAAACGAGATGAGAGAAGATTTCTCTGCATTCACCTGAAAATCCAAGCTGAGAATTTTTTTTTTTTTGCCGAAGCCATAGATTCTTGACAACATGGGAAAGAAACTGCAAAGATAAATCAGTCATCCCGAAAATACACAAAAATCCATTGTTTCCCCCCTTTAGGCCTATTGTTTCTTCTCCTCATTCTGTTACTGAAGGCATTTCTTTAGTCCTTGACTATGTGTTGAATCCCATAGCCCAGAGAATGGATTACTACCATCAGGGATTCTTGGGATTTTTTAAACAAGGTCAAAGAATTCAGTGAATATTATAGTTTTGACAGTAAAAAGAATATCATGTTCACTGTTGATATTAATTCTCTTTTTACAAGTATTCCTCATGATATTGGAATAGAATATAGACTATATTTCAGCAGTTTTGCCAAACTTAATGACGTTTATGTTTGTTGTGATCTTTTGGAGCTTTTGTTAAACAATTTTTTTCTTGTTCAACAATATATTGTACAAACTACTGAAAGGGGTTGCTATGGGGTCTGCTGTGGCCCCAGCATATGCCAACATTGTTTTTGGATGGTGGGAACAAACCATTTTAAAACCCCTTTTTTCTTTTTGCAATGTAGATTTCTATGTTCATTACATAGATGACTTGCCTTTTGCGGTTGAAGGAGGACAAGACAATGTATATGACTTTGTAAGAAACATTAATGACAGCTCTGAATTTTTACAGTTTACATTGGGAGATGTCAGATCAAAAATCAATTTTCTGGATATAACACTTACTTGGAATTTCAGACAAGGGGGAATTTATCAGTGAAGTGTACAGGAAGAGCAGTTTTGTGAATGGGTATCTTCATTATTTAAGTAACCATCCTAAACTCATGAAAAATAATATTCCCAAGGGGCAGTTCATTCGGGCATCACAGATGTCTTCAAATGACATCTTTCATAAGGAAATAGAATTGATCAAAACTGTTTTTAGAGAGGGGATAAAACAAAAACACGTTAGATTCATTGGCCGAAGAGATAAAGGGATGTAGAAGCCTAGATTTTCCACCTATTTTGTTATATGGATTTGTCCCTAAAACTAACAACATATTTACTACTATTCCTTCAAGAAATTATGGGCTGTCCTGTTTGGATATTACTTTTGACAGGACCAATATTGTTTCTAGTAACAAAAATTGGAATATTTTGAAAGGGAATTCTGAATTAATTAAAATTATCAGACAAAAGCCCAGTTTTGTCTATAAAAATACTTTCAACATTAAACGTATGTTACAAACAGATTCTTTTAGTCCTTCTTCAGGGACCTTGACTTCTAAGGGCAATGGCATGTACAAGTGTGGATTTTGTCATTTTTGTAGATTTGTATTAGAGGGCCCTTATATTGAGTTAGCACATTTGAATCAGACTATACCTATCAATGGAGTTTTTAACTGCAAGACTGAAGGGATAGCAGTTTGTTCATTGTTTAGAATTTTATGTAGGGATGTCTACCAGATGCCTTTATAATAGGATTAGAGACCATATATGTATTGTATAAAAACTAAAATTTCAAACAATGCTTTATAGAAACACATTCAAATGTTCTGGGTTTAAGAAATTTTTGTTTGCCATATTAAAAAAATCTCTGAGGATTTGAGAGAGGGAAGTTTCAAAAACCTTATAGAACGAAGAGAAACATCATGGCAATTGAAGTTAGGGGCCGATCATACACCTGGTATGAATTAAACTATTAATATTAAATGTTTTTTAAAAAATAGAAGGTTGAAAGTACGTAAAAACTTTTAATCTTGTGAGAATTCTTTTTATCAGTATTTTGTTGTACATTCTCCTTTAAGCACGTTTCTTTAAATTAAGTATTTTAATTAATCAATTAGATATGTTAATTGACTTTTTTGTAAGTATATAAGGTTGTTTTGAACTGAAAGTTTTTATTCTGAAGAAGTCTTTTTAGACGAAAGCGACAAACATTTTTCACTAAGACTGGTTTGTTTCAGCGGTTGACCTCATTTTACCATGCAGTAGTTTCTTCTTCTTTTTGTTGTTTTTTTTTTTTACTACTGCATCCACTTTGGTCCTTTATTTGTCTCTTTCATAATGTCAAAGAAAACCAGCAGAAACTTAAAACACATGAGCCTGACAACTCACTCTTCTAAAGGCTTTACAAAGCTGAAGCAGTATAACCTTTCTTCCCAAAACTATTGAGACTTTTCCCAGTTTGTGAGAAGGAATAAGACCCGCCTGTCATAAGGAAGCTGGCAAAAGACGATTTTGACAGAAGTTACTAAAGTATCTGACTTGATGTTAGAAAAATGAATTTGTGGGAATGGGGCACATTATATAATTTATCAGACAAATACAGTTCTTGTAGAGGTGAATATGAATAATAATTTCCTCAGCTGGATTCAACAAATTGTACAACAGGACTCTGAGAAACAATATAAATCCTGTCCCTCACACAGGGGATCAGAACCAGAGAGTGGAAAATATTTTCCTTTTTAAAAGAGGGGAGAATTGAAAGGCTTTAAATAAACCTTTAGCAAAGCCCAGCCAATCCTCATTTGCTTTATGAAAAAATATATAACCTTATGATCCCTTGCTCCTGGGAGACTCCCCAGAAAGACAGTCTAGAAAGCGTCCTTTCCCTGATGCCTGCAAGAGTGCTTATCTTATCTTTACTTGACAAACGCAGCTGAACAGCCACAGAGGACATGCCTGCTTCCAAAACCTTTGTGGCTTCCCTGAGAAGCAGCACTACAGGGGCAAACATAAAGTAATAAGTGATTCAAGGAGCAATAGATGGCCACAGTGGAGTCACACATTAGCAGCTGAGGCGAATGGGAAGCTGGAGTCAAGACCAAAACCATCCCCCCACCCCGATAACTTTTCTCTTCCTGTGACTCAAGGAGAGAACAGCTGACTTACTGGGACTCAGGGTCCATGTCCTTTATATAAAAGGAAGTCAGAGGTTAGTGGAGCTTTGAAGAGCAGGTCTTCCCTACTGACAGAAAAGTTCTAAGGGACATTTTTAGTGGAGACCATCAAAAACACTAGCCCCAGTCCCTAACACTTTTCGACAGAAAAGTAACACTTTCCCTCACAAGATGACAAAGGAAGGATGCTCCATCTACCAACGTTTTCCGACAAGTGGCTAGGATATCCTTGAAGAGGCAGTCTTACCACCTGATAGAAAAGTCCAGCTCTGAGTTAAATTTTAAGGGACACCTACTAAATACACTAGCCCTAATCCCCAACAACACTTTGACAAAATGTAACACCTCCTCACAAAATAGGGTAAGTAATAAGGGAACTCCCACAGGGGTTTAGGATTCTATCTACTGAAAAAGGTGTCTGTGAAGCAGGTACCAGAACTTAGGATAGTAGTTAAAAATATGTTTTGAGGGAAAAATTTTTTCTGACAACCCCAAAACTACAAGTCCTATGCCATCACCATATTTTGATACAAACTGATTTGAAACACATTTACCACAGGGAAACATGACCAAATAAACATCAGATTTGAGGTAAAAAGGTTACTGACAACCACTAAAAATAGCAATTCCAGCTTTTAGTAAAGATGAATAAAAGCTCTGGCTGGGAAGAATCTTGTAGCTGTTCAGAAAAAAAGCATTTCAAATTTCAATTTTGGTACAGGAGATGGCTTCCAGTAATTTAGAGGAAAAATAAATCAACTGCACTTACATGTGTTTTATACGAATAAGATAACTTGAGATTTGACATCGACATATCTCAAACATTAAAAAGTACACCAAATGCTAGATATACTATACAGAAACAAACTCTACTTCATAAAAAACACAAAAGTCACTATACCTCAAACTCATTTAATCTCAACTCTGCTGTATGCAACACCCATACTTACCAACCTAAGAAAATCTGATCTAGCAAAACCACAGACATGCTATAACAAAATTGCTAAATTTGCCATCAACTCAAACTGTAGGTCACATCACTGTACAGCACTCGAGCAGCTCAACTGGCTAGAGTTTCCTGAACTCCTACCATACAGTCAGCTAGCCATGGCCCAAAAAATACTCTATCATAAAGAAAAAACACCTGGCCTACATAACCTACTACAGCAATACCCCAGTACTAGAACTCTACGAGCCAGTAACAAAACGCTGATAAAAATCAGCGCTGCCATCAGGCTGGTGAGTCCCTCTTCTCCAACTATATAGCTAAACTTTGGAATGCACTACTTCCTAACACAACATCCACCACATCCTCAGCACAGTTCAAATTACTGCTAAAATCTCACTTAGACAAAAAACAAAAGCCATTAACTGTTAGCTGTGTAACTAATTTAATTAGTTAGTAAAAATAAAAAAAAACAAGAAATAACAGACCGGTTTCGGCTATGGCATTAACCTAGCCTTCACCAGTGTTGGTTTACAGAAGCATCTTGAAGTTCTTATATACATTTACAAATAATTAATCATAGAATTTCATTGGTGAGCTCATGAATATTCAATAATGCTCCAGATCATAAATATACATTAAGACCAGGCTGGAACAGTCCACCTAATTTCACAATCCATTTTTTTCCTTTTGCATTTAATTTGCTGTGCCATCCAGATTTTTTGGATCTGTCACCTACTATTTTATCAATAATGGTAAAATGAAATGTTGCTGTGGTATGTTTTAGAGTGAGTGTGTTTATAAGCGGCATTGCTCATTCTTTTACATTTAACATCACTGAGGTGTACAGAAATGCGTAATGCGAGGGGTCTAGATGTCTGTCCTATGTAAAATGCATGGCAGCTACAGGAAAAATCTTGGATCTTATTTCAACCATTACAAACATCAATATGATTCCATCAATCACAACATGATCCAAACTTCGATTTCTGGAGACAAGTTAGTTGGCTGTATGCCATGTGACCACTGCAGCCATTGTAAACATGCGTTGAAAACTAAATTTTCTAGTAGTAATTGTGGGACCATATTTGATATCAAGTTTTTTGCAAATTACAGCACAGATTGGATCATATATATGACTTCCTGTAGCTGCCATGCATTTTACATAGGGCAGGCATCTAGACCCCTCAGATTATGCATTTCTGAACACCTCAGTGATGATAAATGTACCATCACCTACACAAAATCACATATCTGGATGTGTTGATCACCAGGAATGATGACAACACTCTTCGTACTGAAGTATTCAGAAAATACCCAGAATATAACACCTTACTCCACGCATCCAGCTCTCATCCAGCCCATATCACTAAAAATATCCCAAAGTCTCAATTCACTAGGATGACACGTATTTGCTCAGACGAACATACCTTTGAATTCTTTCGCAAAGATTTGTCTAATAGGTTTCAAGAAAGAGGTTACAGCATGGGCTATGCACATATGGCAAGCAGTTATGCTGCAAATTTAGATAGAGAGGACCTTCTCAAATACAAACAAAAATCACAAAACAAAAATAACACTTCACGGTTCATCACTACATATGGCAGGAATACCAACAGAGTCATTGATGCCAACAGACGACATTGTAACATTCTCTTAGCTGACACACTTTTGTCACATTTATCTGACACCTGTAGGTTCTCATTCAGAAAAGGGAAAAATCCTGGATCTTATTTCAACCATTACAAACATCAATAGGATTCCATCAATCACATGATCCAAACTTTGATTTCTGGAGACAAGTTAGTTGGCTGTATGCCATGTGGCCACTGCAGCCATTGTAAACATGTGTTAAAAACTAAGCAATCTTCTAGTAGTAATTGTGGGACCATATTTGATATCAAGTTTTTTGCAAATTGCAGCACAGATTGCATCATATATATGGCTTCCTGTAGCTGCCATGCCTTTTACATAGGACAGACATCTAGACCCCTCAGATTATGCATTTCTGAACACCTCAGTGATGATAAATGTAAAATAATGAGCAATGCCCTTTATAAACGCACTCTAAAACATACCACAGCAACATTTAATTTTACCATTATTGATAAAATAGTAGGTGACCGATCCAACAAATCTGGATGGCACAGCAAATTAAAATGCAAAAGAGAAAAAATGGATTGCGAAATTAGGTGGACTGTTCCAGCCTGGTCTTAATGAATATTTATAATCTGGAACATTCATGAATATTCATGAGCTCACCAATGAAATTCTATGATTAATTATTTGTAAATGTATATAAGAACTTCAAGATGCTTCAACCAACACTGATGAAGGCAAGGTTAATGCCACAGCCAAAACCGGTCTGTTATTTCTTGTTGTTTTTTATTTTTACTAACTAATTAAATTAGTTACACAGCTCACAGTTGCTGGCTTTTGTTTTTTGTCTACAATGTTACTTTGAGCCATGCAATCACTTCCGTGCAGGGGAATTCCTTTCGAGTAAAATCTCACTTAGCCAATAAATGGGTATGTCCATGTACTGCACCCGATTAATCTACCTATTCCTAATGACTAACTACTGCTTCTATGTTGACTAAATCTCAACACCACCACTCTTTATACTAAGGTCTTCAAACTCTAATGATTATGAAATACTAATAGACAAGTCATCTGCAATTATCTAGTCATGCTTCTTTGATTACATAACAATATAAAGTCATTGTCAACTATGCCTGTATGTGAAACCTTGTACATTTACTATCTACTACTACTACTATCTACTACTGTCTGTATAAACACTGTACTCAAGTCTTTTGTTAACTGTGTTTTTTTTTTTTGTGGAGCTTTTCTCCCAAGACCTCCAGTGAAAAAGGACCCGTGTCTAGTTGGACTTTTCCGGTTATCAAATGTAAAATAAATAAATACATAAATAAACAAACAAAAGAATACATACAGTTGAACAAAAGGCTGGAAAAACAGAAGATGCTTTAACTATTCAGATGAGCTGATAAAACTGTATAAAAAAAAGGCTGAAATGAAAAAAGGCTGACCATGAGGCTTCTCATGAAGAGCCGTTTCAAAAAATACAGATAGAAGAGAGTATATACAGAAAATCTGACATTTTCTGCTATACTAAAGAAACTAGAAAAAGCAAATTATTAACTTTATGCAAGTACATGTAAACAACTGGGCTAGAGGTCCAAAGCAGAAATTGTTAATTGACAGAACACACTGTGTATGATCCAAACTTGGCCAAGAGAAAGCAGCCAAAACCTACGATTGCATAAAGATGCAATCATACCAACAGAAAGATATGCGCCTGAAAAATTGTGGCAGAAAGGAAAAAGTACAGCTGAGTGTTTGCAGGAATAATCATTCACCTTACACCAGGTAGTAGAGAAGCAACTTTATCTTAGCTATTAGGGGATGTTAGGAGGTATCTGCGAGATGAGATTTAAATTGTTGTATCCTAGCTATCAGAGAATGTTAACAGGTAGGTGCAAGATTCCTCTATATCCGTCTAATATCACTACTTAGGAGCTCTTTCTAACTTGCTGAATTCAACTGCTTATGCCTACAAAACTCCAAGTAACAATCAAAACTGCTACCCTACCTGACTAACTCCATCCATTATACACAATGTTGTTGTGTAATGTTTGTAAATAACTTGTACCATTGCGTTTAATATTTACTTCCATGCACTGAGACTGTAAATATACTGTATACTGTGCTCTTTCTTGTATGTATTATTAATGTTACTTGGAGCTTTTCTCCAGAGGCATCTACAAAAAATGGGCTCACTTAGGCCCAGTAGACATTCCCATTTAATAAATGCAATAAATAAATAAATATTCAAGTTTTTGTATCACCTGCCTTTAGAATATTTTTCCTAAAGGAGCAAATTCATTTTTGGGATGCAGAACAGGCATCACTTTGGGATGCAAAACTAAGGGGGAACTAAAGTTTAGCCAACAAAAAGAAGAGGACTCTGCTCCTCATTCTTCTGACAGTAAGAAAGTCCGCAGAAAGGACCTGGTCAGTGAAACTTTTTACACTGTTCCAAAGGAAATGCATGAGTGACATAAAAAAAGCACAATAGCTGACTAGAAGAACCAGGAGTACCCTGGACTTGAACCAAAGACTGGTGCTAGGAGATGGACAGAATCAAGACCACTACCAATATTGTGAAATCAATGAACAAATAGGATACTAAAACCATTAAATCCTACTAAATAAACAAATAGGGTTCTACTACAAAAGGCCAACTTCCTGAAAGCAGATGTGCTGAAAGGGGAGGGGGGAGGGGAATTGCTAGAAACTCAGAAGAGTGAAAAAATTAATCGAAAATTATTTTTTTTTCAGGAGGCAAGTGCACCACACCTTCGATCTTACATTACCTATTGTGCTACCACCATTACACAAACTAGAAAGGAAGACCCCCGAACCCCAGACAAGTGAATCGCTGCAGGTACACACTTGGAAAATAAACCAGCAATGATTTCCTATGAAAAAGTGCGTTTGGCATTAAGCAGCTTGTCTTTTTTTTACCCCTGCTTGAGCAATTTCACCTTGAGCACGTGCAGGGGAGCCACTCAGAGACATATAAAAAAATGTTTGATTAGAAGTGACTGCAAAAGACTGGAATTTTGTTGACTGCATTAAACTGGTGGGTGCAGTGTAAAGAATATACTCCTCTTTGCCATTAAAGTTTAAAAGAGGTCTGAAGTACCACCTAAGTAAAACAGCTTTTGTTCTTATTTTGGGTTTTCTTTGCACTTTGCTGACTGAATTATATAACTTTGCTGATTTTTTTACTGTATTTTTCTGCACTTTAGCAAAGCTTTTCCTTTGCCTTAAGTATGTAGTACTTAAACAAAGTCAGCACTCCTGGAACCACACACACCAGCAACTCAAGTAAATCCTTGTAGCAAATGGCCGCAAAGCACTTTGGGAGTGGTAAAACACTTTTTATTAAACCAAAATAACAAATAGATAAGCGCTTTCATCAAGAACCTTTTACCTTTATCAGATAAGAGCAAATCCAGGAAACACTCTTAAGCACATCCTGCAAGAGCATTAATTAAGTAATAAACCAATCCCATCACACTGACTAAAAGGGACCTCCGTGAACTCAAATATTCATGAAATGCAATCAAAAATATTCTTAAAAAGACACTCTTTAAAACCAGCATGACATTAACAAGTGCAAAGATGCTGAAAATAAATACAAATAAACACATGATGTATAAAAATCTATAAAATGGTGTTTATATAAAAATGAAAGTATATATAAAAAATGTATATAAATATTTTTTATTTTACCTTTCCATTGCTTTTAGTTTTAACAGGCAAGCAATGGAGAGTGAATCGTTTAATCCTGGCCATTGCCCCGCATTTAGGCGGACCTGCCAGATTAACCAAAAACCAAACCAAATATTGTTTTTAAGAGAGGGATGAACCTGAAATGCATTTTAGAGTCTAACAGAAATCATTGTACATGCAGGGTCTATGAAAAAATGTGGTTCCTGTGCTCAGTGTAGTTTTGTGATGGAAGGCCACAAATTCTTGGTGAATGGTTTTAAAATACAGGTGAATAAGAAGGTGTACTGTCATACTGAAAAAGTTGTTTATTGTGCAGTGTGTAACTCATTTGAATGTTTCTATATGGGAAAGACAGAGGAAATTTAAAAACAGAATTTATGAGCATTTAAGGGATATCAGACTTGGTAAATCCACAAATGCCTTGAGTAAACACTGCACAGAAAAATCAGACCACTCTTTCAAAATTTTCATTGTGGACACTGTTGACTTGGATAAAAGAGGTGGCCCATGGGGTCTACTTTTGGAAAAGAAAATTAATCTGGCAGGTCCGCTTAAATACGGGGCAATGGCCAGGATTAAATGATTCACTCTCCATTGCTTACCTGTTAAAACTAAAAGCAATGGAAAGGTAAAATATATAAAAAAATAAAAAATATTTATATACATATTTATATATACTTTCATTTTTATATAAACACCATTTTATAGATTTTATACATTGTGGGTATTTTTATTTATTTTTAGCATCTTTGCACTTGTTAATGTCATTTAAATGCTGGTTTTAAAGAGCGTCTTTTTAAGAATATTTTTATGATTGCATTTCATGAATATTTAGGAGTTCAGGGATGTCCTTTTTAGTCAGTGTGATGGGGATTGGTTTATTACTTAATTAATGCTCTTGCAGGATGTACTTGAGTGTTTCCTGGATTTGCTCTTATCTGATGAAGTTGAGAAGGTTTTTGACGAAAGCACTTATCTATTTTATTTTGGTTTAATAAAAAAAAGTGTTTTTACCGCTCTCAAAGTGCTTTGCGGCCATTTACTACAAGGATTTACTTGAGCTGCTGAAGTGTGTGGTTCCAGGAGTGCCGACTTTTTTTTTCTACAGTTTGTGAACGTTTGTGCTTTTTTTAGTAGGTAGTGCTTAGCATAGACTACATTCAGATCTGCTGAATCTAGACTGTATTGTTACACTTGAGCACTATTTGAGCCTTCTTACATTAGGAGGGATTTGCCTGCACCCTTGTGGCAGAAGTGTGTAGTCTGAGCCTAATCTAAATTGGAGATTACTGGAGGAAAGCTCATTGTGTGCTTTCCAACTGGTAGTTTAGCTTAAAAGGGTTTAACTTCACCTGTACTTGAGCCTTGTGTTTGCACATAGCTGTGCATTGCTCAACATGGTTCAACAGTGCCCTGTATAGACGTAAACACCTTGAAAGACAATTTTCTACTAGACATCTGTTAGTGAACCCTCCCTAGCTTCCCTGCTGCATTGCAGGAAACTCAGTTGCGCACTGAGAAGTGTTGCCATAGTTTTCACCCCTAGCCTTCAATAGAATAAGCGCCTCTGTAAATCCTACAGCAAAATCTGGTCAAACTAGCCCACTGCCCAATAGCAATTATGGTAAAAACCTGCCATAATGGATGTTCAGTTTCCAACCATGTCTCTGGCCAGCCTGATTGACATGGGCATCCTGAGGCAATGTAGCAATTGCCTCATACATACCGACAACCACTTACTCCTAAAACAAACAAATACAGTATGTGGGAGGTGTCATTACACTATGAATTTGGAATCAATTCTCTCACAACAAAGCAGACATCAAACAAGATGTCAGCACACACAAATCACCTCTCATACAAAACAAGGTCACAGCACAAACCCACACATGCAGAGGTACTCAACAGAAACCTATCAGAGACCTAAGCACAAACCACTTGCACACACTGCAAAGCAAGTAGAATCCACTGCACAACACACACGCACACCAGTGTCTCAGCAAATATGCCTGTAAGGCAAAACACCTCAAAACCACATGTCCTGGTCACAGGCGGCTCCATAGTGAGACAGATGTCCCGCTCACCAGGCTGGATAAGAAGGTGGTCACAGTCAACTGCCTGTCAAGACCCAGGATCTATCAAATCACACATGCACTCCAGTAACTCAACAATTACCACTATGACTCTGTTATAGTACATGTTGGGGTGAATGACTTGAGATGTACCTCTCTGGACTATATGGAGAGAGACATGACTGAACTCTCTGTGTGTCCGGAGCAGGTATGTCCCTAGCCAGCATTCTACCTTCACCCAAGATGACACCACAATATAGACAAAAAATGATCGACTTCAACAACTGGCTTAGCCTCTAGTGTCAATCGAGGGGGATCCAGTATCTGTCAGCCTGGTTGACAGACCACACTGCTTTACCAGAGATGGTACTCACCTGTTGCCTCCCCCATAGTGCCTATTTTAGGCAATGTCAAAACAACAAAATTTCAGACAAAAAAAATCCACTGGAAACAAACTCAAGGTTGCTGCTTAATGCTAGGAGCCTAAACAGGAAAAGTACAGTTGTGTACCTACCATAGAGCCTAAACAGGAAAAGTACAGTTGTGTACCTACCATAAATGTAGATGTTCGAGTGTATTCACTGTTGCAGACATTACAATTGGGTTATCCTGCTGGCAGGCTACCCGCAGTCAGCCTGAATTCCAAAGTCCTGGTCCGGCGTCGGTTGCTGTCACCTCCTCCCTGACGTCAGTGCGCCAGGGGTATAAAAGATGCAGCAGACGCCATTTTCTTCAGTTTTTCTTGCTCCAGATGTCAGGTGCCCCCTACAATGGTAGGCTAAATTATGTCAATAAACATGCATACACCAAAAATCAACATTTCCTTCATCTACAAGCAAATACACCACATAGGTTGTATAGAATAGAGAAGTACAGCTAAGTCCCAGCAAAGTAAAGGGGGATGGTAGGTGGGTAACCTGGACTGCAACAGTGAATACTCTTGAACATCTACATTTATGGTAGGTACACAACTGTACTATGTTCGTGTTGCACTGCTGCAGTCGTTACAATGGGGTTGAATCCCAAAGCTAAGGTTGGGAGGCTGGTGCTAAATAGGATTAGGAGAGGCTATGAGGCCCTGCAGAACTGCAGTGGCAAAGCCTGCCCTGGATTTAGAGTAGAGAGGTAAGTGATGGTGCTTTGTAAAGGTGTGCACTGAACTCCAAGTTGCAGCCTCTAAGATGTCTTTGGTTGGTACTCCTTTGAAGAAGGCTGCTGAAGTGGCTGCTGCTCTGGTTGAATGTGGCCTAATGCCCTTAGGCACTGATTTGCCATGCTGTGAATAGCAGAAATGAATGCAGTGGCCTATCCACTTTGAAACAGTCTGCTTTGAGATAGGCTTTCCTTGTGATCCTGCAGCATATGCTACTAGAAGTTGTTCAGTTTTTTCTGAAAGCTTTGGTTCTGTCCAAGTAGAAGTGTAGCTGCCTGTGAATGTCCAAAGAATGTAGAAGTCTCTCGCCCTTATTCTGTGGGTTTGGATAAAAGGTAGGCAAATGAATTGTTTGGTTAAGGGCCACACTGGACACTACCTTAGGCATAAATGTAGGGTTTGTCCTCAGAGAAACCCTGTCAGGATGGAAAATGATAAAAAGGTTCCACAGCCATGAGTGCCTGTAACTCTGAAACTTGTCTAGCAGAGGGCTAGGAACAGAGCTGTTTTCCAGGACAAGAATTTTATATCAGCTGCAGAGGCTGGCTCAAACGGAGGCAGTGTGAGTTTTTCCAAGACATAGTTGAGGTCCCCATGCAGGTATTGGTGCTCTCCTTGGAGGTCTTATGTTTTTGGCCCCTCTGAGGTACTACTTTAGTAATGGAGGAGAAAAAATAGGTAGTTCTGCATTGTAATGAGCTGAAATGGCAGAGGCATGAATCTTAATTGATGAAATGGAAAGGCCTTTATCCAGCATCTCAGTTAAGTATTGTAAAATCTGAGGAATATTTGGAACAATCGTGTCAATTCCTTGTGCTTGGTTCCAAGCACAGAATCTCTTCCATTTTTCTGCATAAGATTTTCTGGTGCTAGGCCTCCTGGCCTCCAAAATAACATCCATCAGTGCTTTAGAGAGAGATGCGTCTTGAATGGCTACATTATCGGCCATGCTGCCAGGTTTAAGGTCCTGATTTGGCTGTGCAGTATCGGACTGTTTTGTTGGGTCAATTAGTGAGGAATTTGAGGTAATCTCCAGGCTGGGCATTGAGACAAGCTCTTTAGGATTGGGTACCAGTGCTGGCAGGGCCAGTCTGGGGCAATCAGTATCATTTTTGGCTTCTCTTGTCTGACCTTTAGGAGTACCTTGGGGAGGAGAGGCAGTGGAGGAAAGGCATATATTGTTAGGTTTTTCCAGCTGAAAGATACAGCATCCACTTTCCATGCTTGTTTGTGATAAGTCCTTGTGCAGAATCTTTGTAGTTGGCAGTTGTGAGGGGAGGCAAATAGGTCTACGTCCGGGCATCCCCAGTTCCTTGTTATGCTGAAGACTTGTAGATCCAATTTCCACTCATGGGGATCCATTAGGTTTCTGCTTAGTTCGTCTGCCAGAGTATTTATCTTTCCTGGCAGGAAGTGTGCTTGCAGATGTACTTGGTAAATCAATGCTGTGTCCCACAAGTTCATGGCTAGCCTGCAGAGGGGGTAGGAATGTGTGCCTCCCTGCTTGTTTATGTACCACATGACTGTAGTATTGTCCGTCCTTATCAGTAGTTGTCCTGGATGAAGTAGATCCTTGAAGGCTGTCAGAGCATTTTGAACAGTTAGCATCTCTTTTTGATTGATATGTAGATGCATTTGACTTGCGGACCATGTGCCCTGAATACATCTTCCTGCCATATGGGCCCCCCAGGCATAATCTGATGCATCTGTTGTTAATGTCTGTCTGGCTGTGGGGTAAGGTGAATGGTTGTCCCGTGTTGTGGTGACAGGCCTTGTGGCAATGTTGAGTCCAAACACTTTTTAGATACCATTGAAGTTTCCTCATATGCAGTCTTGCATATGGAATTAGCAGAATGCAGGATGCCATGAAGCCCAAAGCCTGCAGAATTTTTCTTGCAGATAACTGGGTCTTTGTTGCCAACATTTTGAAATAAGTAGTCAGTTGTCTTTGTTTGTCTGGCATGAGATAAGCCATCTGGGCAGTTGTATTTAAGCTTGCACCCAGGAATATTATCTCTTGAGAGGGTACGAGTTTTGATTTCTTTTCGTTTACTGTAATCTTTTTACAAACGCCAGATGCTGTAGTAGAATGTCCTTGTTCTCTGCTTGAATAAGGCAGTCGTCCAAGTAAGGATATATTTGTATTCCTCTTTGTCTGCAAAATGCAATTACTGGTGCCAGGCATTTTGTGAAGACCCTGGGCGCAGTAGATAAGCCAAAGGGCAGTGCAGAGAATTGGTAGTGCATTGAGCCAACTATAAATCTGAGGTATCTTCTGCATGATTGTCTGATTGGAACATGCAGGTATGCCTCTTTTAGGTCTAAAGTCACAAGCCAATCCTTCTTGCCCAGCATGGGCAGAAGCTGCTGCAGAGTTAACATTTTGAATTTTGGAATATCTGGAAATGTGTTTAGGATAGACAGGTCCAGTACTGGTATCCAGGCTTTGTCCTTTCTGGGCACCAAGAATAGTCTTGAGTAAAATCCTAGTCCCTGCTCTTGCTGTGGTACTTGCTGTATGGCCCTCATGTCCATGAGGGATGAAACTTGTTTTTGTGCCTCTGCCTATTGATTGTGTGGCAGGTCTGGCATACCGTTTGCCCTTGGCAGGGTGTGAAAGTGGAACTTGTAGCCTTGTGACACAATATTTAAGACAAAAGAAGAAAAATGCCAAAAACTGCTTGAGCCACCAATATCAGCAACAAAATTTTATTAGTCCACCAGGAACAGGACTAAAACCACATAAACGCTTTAAAACAGAATTGCGTTTTTGTCTTGACAAACCGACTTCTTCAGATATCCTTCAATAAACAAGTCCACCTTTTATACATAGTTTGAAATTCCTCATCCAATCAAAGCAATTTTTAAATTAAAAATTAATTAGTATGCTTTAAAACTACCAACCTTCCACATAATCTCATAACCTTTTTCAAAGAATACATAAATGTTATTACAACTTCTCAAACAATTTAATATTATTAAATATTAGTAAAAATTCCAAAAGTCCATATTTATTATTATAAAATACTTTGGGATTTAATTATAAAAGAAAATACTTTATGTTAATATAGCCTGCCATCTGCTGGTTAAAATGGGAAAATACATTTCATAAAGTACAGTTTTGTACCTACCATAAATGTAGATGTTCGAGTGCGCATACAGCTGCAGTCATCACACTTGGGTTATCCTGCCGTCAGGCGGGTCCTCGGTCGGCCGAATTCCAAAGTCTAGGTCCGGCGTCGGTTGTCGTCGCTTCTTCCCTGATGTTAGTGCGGCAGGGGTATAAAAGAGGCAGCCAACGCCATTTTCTTCAGTTTTTCTTGCCCCAGATGTCAGGTGCCCCCAGAAAGGAAGGCAATACATGATTTTATGCAAACATACATAAGTAGATAAATCAAAACAGTAGTTGCAAGCAAATACACCATAAAGGAATACCCCAAATAGGTTGTATGTTAAGGGTGTTTGTCATAAGCCCTGTCCTAAGAGGGGATGGAGGGAGGGTAACCTGGACTGCAGCTGTATGCGCACTCGAACATCTACATTTATGGTAGGTACAAAACTGTACTATGTTCATCGTGCATACAGCTGCAGTCATCACACTTGGGTAGAATCCCAAAGCTAAGCAAGGGTGGCTGGTACTAAGCGGAATTTGGAGGGACTAGAATGCCCTGCAGGACTGCTGTGGCAAAGCGCGCTCTAGAATTTGAGTATAGTGGAAGGTGGTAGTGCTTGGTGAAAGTGTGCACTGAACTCCAAGTAGCTGCTTCTAAAATGTCCTTGGTAGGGACCCCCCTGAGGAAAGCTGTTGAGGCAGCTGTAGCCCTGGTGGAGTGGGATCTGATGTATACAGGCACTGATCTTCCATGAAATTAATAACAAAAGCGTATGCAGTGGGCTATCCATTTTGAAATAGTCTGTTTGGAAATAGCCTTTCCTTGAGCACCTGTAGCATAGGACACAAAGAGCTGCTCAGATTTCCTGAATGACTTTGTTCTGTCCAAGTAATAACGAAGTTGCCTGTGAATGTCCAAGGAGTGTAGTAGCCTCTCCCCTTTGTTCTGTGGATTTGGATAAAAGGTAGGTAAATGAATAGTCTGATTCAAAGCCATACTGGATACTACCTTTGGCATGAAGGTAGGGTTGGTTCGTAAGTAAACCCCTGTCCTGATGGAAAATGATGAATGGTTGCACAGCCATGAGGGCCTGTAGCTCCGAAACCCTGCGTGCTGAGGTAATAGCCAGAAGCAAGGCTGTTTTCCACGACAAGTATTGTAGTTCTGCTGAAGAAGCCGGTTCAAAAAAAGGCAGTGTCAGCTTCTCCAATACGAAGTTGAGGTCCCAAGCTGGAGCTGGTGGTTTCCGAGGGGGTTTTATGTTTTTTGCCCCTCTGAGGAACTGCCTTAATAGAGGATGTGAGAATAAAGGAGGATCCGTATTGTATTGTGCTGAAATGGCTGAAGCGTGGATCTTGATGGAAGAGAAGGAAAGGCCACTGTTTAACATCTCAGCTAGGTACTGTAAAATCTGAGGTATATTTAATTACCCAAGGATTCTGGCCCTTTGCTTGATTCCAGGAACAAAATCGTTTCCATTTGGCGGAGTAGGTTTTTCTAGTAGAGGGTCTCCTGGCCTCCAAGATGACATCCTGTACCTCCTTGGAGAGGAGAGTCTGTTGGCAAATTAAGGTATTTTCCATGCAGCTAGATTTAGAGTTCTGAGCTGGCTGTGAAGGGTCTTGTAGTTGTGCTGGGACAACAGAAGAGGAACTTGAGGTAGGATCCATGGTGGTGAGTGTGACAGGCTCTTTAGGAGAGGATACCAGTGCTGTCGTACGCAGTCATCACACTTGGGTTATCCTGCCGTCAGGCGGGTCCTCGGTCGGCCGAATTCCAAAGTCTAGGTCCGGCGTCGGTTGTTGTCGCTTCTTCCCTGACGTCAGTGCGGCAGGGGTATAAAAGAGGCAGCCGACGCAGTGCTGGAGCAATGAGAATCATTTGTGGCCTCTCTGCTCTGGTTTTTAACAGGACCTTGGTCAATAGAGGTACAGGCGGGAAGGCATAGACTGTCAATGCTGTCCAATTGAAAGAGTGCGTCCACTTTCCAGGCCTGTGGATGATAGGTCCTTGAGCAGAATTTTTCCAACTGGTAATTTCTGTGGGTAGCAAATAGATCTATGTCTGGCTGTCCCCATGCTTGAGTTATCTTTGAGAAGACTTGAGGATGCAACTTTCATTCGTGTGGGTCTGTCAAATTTCTGCTTAAGTTGTCTGCCAGTGTGTTTTCCTTCCCTGGCAGGAATTGTGGCTGTAGTTGAACTTGTAATTCCAATGCTGTGTTCCACAGGGTCATAGCTTGCCTGCACAGGGGGTATGAATGCGTCCCTCCCTGTTTGTTTATGTACCACATGACTGTGGTGTTGTCTGTTCTTATTAATAGCTGGCCCGGATGCAGTAGGTCCTTGAAGGTCATAAAAGCATTTTGCACAGCTAGCATCTCCTTTTGGTTGATGTGTAGGTGCATATGTTTTTGGGACCATTTTCCCTGGATGCACTGATCTGCCATGTGTGCTCCCCAGGCGTAGTCTGAGGCGTCTGTTGTGATGATTTGACTTGCTTGTGGTTTACAGAAAGGGAGACCCGTGTTTCTTTGGCATGCTTGAGCCCACCACAAAAATTCCTTTTGAAGGCATGGAATGAGTGGTAAAATTGTTTCCAAGCTGTGGCTGTGTTGAGACCATAAGTTTTTTAGGTACCATTGTAGTTTCCTCATATGCAGCTTTGCAAATGGTATTAGTAGGATGCAAGATGCCATGAACCCCAGAGCCTACAGGATTTTCCTTGCAGTTAGCCTGGTTAAAGTGGCCATTTTGTTGAAGTATTGAGACAGTTGCCCTTGTTTGTCTGGCGTGAGGTAAGCCATCTGGGCCTTTGTATTTAAGCTGGCACCCAGGAAAATTATCTGTTGAGAGGGTATTAGTTTTGATTTCTTTTTGTTCACTGTGTACCCCAGGCAGTTTAACAGTTTTATTACAAACGCCAGATGCTGCAATAGAATGTCCTTGCTGTCCGCTTGCATCAGGCAGTCGTCCAGATATGGGTAGATTTGTATTTCACGTTGTCTGCAGAAAGCAATTACTGATGCCAGGCATTTCGTGAACACTCTGGGCGCAGTAGATAAGCCAAAGGGCAATGCAGAGAATTGATAATGGGTTGAACCTGCAAGAAATCGGAGGTATCTTCTGCAATCTTGTCTGATAGGGACATGCAGGTATGCCTCCTTGAGGTCCAACGTTACCAGCCAAGACTCCTTACCCAGCATGGGAAGAAGATGCTGTAATGTGAGCATCTTGAATTTTGGTACTTCTAGATATGTGTTTAGAATAGATAGGTCTAAGATGGGTCTCCAATCTTTGTCCTTCCTTGGTACCAGAAATAGTCTTGAATAAAAACCTTGACCTTGTTCTTTTGCAGGTACCTCTTGAATTGCTTTCATATCCATGAGAGCGGAAATTTGTTTTTGTGCCTCTGCCCATTGATTTTGTGGCAGGTTTGGCATGCCTCTCATTTTTGGAAGGGTGTGAAAGTGGAACCTGTAGCCTCTGTCTATAATATCCAGAATCCATTTGTCCTTTGTAACAATGTGCAGGTTTTTTGAAAATAAGGCCAGTTTTCCACCCAAAGGTACTGCCATTATAGCTTTGTTTGGCAGGCATAGGGGAAAGTCATTGCGTCTGTTTTCTAAATGACTGTGGCCTATCTTCTCCACCTCTTGGGGCTGGTGCTTGCCACTGCCTAGCTCTGTAAGATCCTCGAGGTTGTCCTCTACCCCTTGGGCGTCTGTATCTACCCCTTTGGGGTTTGTCCGTGGCTGGAAAGGACCAATTTTTTGAAGGCCAGTTTCTGCTGAACCGTGGAGGCTGCACCTGCAAGAAATCTTTAACTGTTTGCATATATTTCGCTTTTTCCTCCATTTTCTTTAGTACCTCCTCAGCTTTAACACCGAACAATACATCTTTTTGTAGTGGTGCATCTAATAACTTTGCTTTGACATGATCTGGTAAGGTTTGCTCTTTGAGCCAAGCGTGTCTACGTATGACAGACCCCGTGACAGCAGCTCCACATGAGGCCTCTAAAGCATCAAAACCACACTGTAACGTATGTTTCCCCACTTGTTCTGCTCCATGCAAGAAATCCTGCAACTCTTTCAAATCTGGTTGTTCTGTTTGTGTCATTTTGCTTTTCAGCTGAGATAGCAAGAGCTGATGTTACTTTAACATATGAAATTGACAGTTTAATGCCCTCATGGTTAAAGTGGCTGATGTATACACCTTTTCCCCCCCACCTTTCTAATGCTCTGGAATCTCTCTCTGAAGGTAAAAGGTTTTTAGCAGTAGAGGCCTTAATCCCCTTGGGACCCTGAGAAATAGTTTCTGGGTCAGCAGTAGGGCTTTTATAAAGGAACTGGTGAGAATCAGGAACCCGGTAATATCTGTCTGGTTTAACAGGGGCAAGAGGTAAAGAATCTGGATTAAGACCGGCTTCTGCGTACACATCATCCAAATTATCTAAGACAGGAGGAATAGCCAGGGGCCTATGCTGGGGAAGCAGCAGAAATTCCCTGAGCCTTTTCTTGGAATCTAAGTAATCTTGGCCTTCCCAGTGGAAGTGCTCTCTCAATGTATGTAGGTTTTCCCCAAAAGAGTAGTCCTCAGGGGGGGACCGAGGGAATCGACTCCTCAGCATGAGTCTTCAAATTGGAAATAGGCGTAATCCTGGTCCTCAGAAAGGTCTGAGGTAATAGAAGCCTGGTCTGAGGAAGGGTAGTCTTCCTCCAACCTGGGTCTTTTGTCTGAGGGGGGTTGAGAACCCCTGATGAGTGTAATCAAATCTTCAGCCATTTTAAGCATCTGTTTTTTAGGCATGGGGCCTTGAGAGGGGGTCTGAGGACCCTGCTTTTTAATTTTCATTGGAGCTTTAGATTTAGTAAACGATTTAATAGAGAAGGTGGTAGGCCTGAAAACGCCTCTTCAGAAATGGCAGGCCTCGCTAAACTTTCCGTTTCTCCTCCAAGAGTGGCGTCGGTATCTGCAGTGGGAATGGAGACAGAGGAACCTGCGACCTCGGGTACTGAAGTCGCCGGTAAAATAATTTCATCGGTAGTCAGGGGCTGCGTAGGTGCCTCGCTGAGGACCGGAGAATCGGTAGTCGGCCTTAGCGTGATCTCAGTATTCGGTGCAGGCCTCGGATGTCTGTCCTTATCCTTGTGTTTTTTGCCTAAAAGTAGCGTCTGTGTATCCGACGACATGATATAATTAAAATTTTTGCCAAAATAATGAAGGGCGAACTCCGCCCGGCGCTTAATAGTGCGCTTGTTAAACCTAGCACAAAAACGGCAGGCCGAGATGTCGTGGTCTGGCCCTAAGCAAGGTATACAGTAAGAGTGAAAATCCTTATGCGGTATTTGCTTCCCACAAGAAATGCAATCATTAACTTTGTCTGACATCGGTCTGAGGCAAGAAAAGTTTCCCCAACGGGGTACTTAGCTTTAAAGAAGACTTCGGCTGAAATACTTTTCGTAAATCTCAGGAGCTGGCCGACCGGCACTTGCGAACTGCTTCTGCTTCGGGCACCGTGCGGCAAGCAAGACTGAAGAAAATGGCGTTGGCTGCCTCTTTTATACCCCTGCCGCACTGACGTCAGGGAAGAAGCGACGACAACCGACGCCGGACCTAGACTTTGGAATTCGGCCGACCGAGGACCCGCCTGACGGCATGATAACCCAAGTGTGATGACTGCAGCTGTATGCACGATGAACATCTTCATATTATTCCTGCTTTCAGTTTTAAAAGTGGCATAACTGAAATAAAATCATTAAGACCAGGGAAATTTGTTGCATCAAGGGAAATCTGCCACCATAATTCCCTGAATTCCAATTTTTCCTCCCATAATCCACCCCTTACATCTTTTTTAACCTGTTCTAAAACCATAAAATGGAATTTGGAATCTGGACAAACCAAGGTGTGCTTATACAAAGCATTGGTCTCTTTTTTATAGCTATTTCATATTTGTGTTCATATATCATTTACATAAACTATTTTCTTTTATAATTAAATCCCATTGGGGTTTGATTGGATAAGGAATTTCAAACTATGTATAAAAGGTGGACTTGTTTATTGAAGGGTATCTGAAGAAGTCGGTTTGTCAAGACGAAAACGCAATTCTGTTTTAAAGCGTTTATGTGGTTTTAGTCGTGTTCCTGGTAGACTAATAAAATTTTGTTGCTGATATCGGTGGCTCAAGCAGTTTTTGGCATTTTTCTTCTTTCGTGGTTTACTTGTGCCAAACACCCTATTTTTGGTTTTGTGACGATATTTAAGACCCATTTGTCCTGGGTGATCATTTGCCAATTTTGTGAAAATAGTGCTAGTTTTCTCCCAAAGGAGCTGCCAGAAGATAACTGCTTGGTGCTGGCAGGGGAAAGTCATTGAGACGGTTTCCTGTATGGCTGTGATTTTTCCTCTCCGCTTTTGGAGGTAGAAGCACCCCACTGTTTAGGCCTGTATGAGGCTTGGGGCTGTGATCTGCCTCTGGGGCGTCTGTGTCTGCCCCTTTGTGGCCTGTCTGACACTGGAAAGGACCAATTCTTTGTAGGCCAGTTCCTGCTAAATCTGGGAGGCTGTAACTGTAAGAAATCCTTGACTGTTTGCATAGATTTAGCTTTGTCCTCCATTTTCTTCAACTCCTCCATTTTCTTCAACACCTCTTCTGCTTTAACACCAAACAAGGTATCATGCTGTAATGGAGCATCTAATATTTTGCTTTAACATGATCACGCAGATTCTGTTCCTTTAGCCAAGCATGCCTCCTAATGACAGAACCCGTAACAGCGGCCCTGCAGGAGGCCTCTAGAGAATCAAAACCACATTGCAAAATATGCTTTCCCACTTGTTCAGCTGCATGCAATAAATCATGCATTTCTCTGTTTTCTGCACATTCTGAAGTTGTCAGCATTTTCTGTTTAAGCAGTGACATAAGATAGAGAATCAAAACCACATTGCAAAATATGCTTTCCCACTTGTTCAGCTGCATGCAATAAATCATGCATTTCTCTGTTTTCTGCACATTCTGAAGTTGTCAGCATTTTCTGTTTAAGCAGTGACATAAGATAGAGAATCAAAACCACATTGCAAAATATGCTTTCCCACTTGTTCAGCTGCATGCAAAAAATCATGCATTTCTTTGTTTTCTGCACATTCTGAAGTTGTCAGCATTTTCTGTTTAAGCAGTGACATAAGACAGAGAATCAAAACCACATTGCAAAATATGCTTTCCCACTTGTTCAGCTGCATGCAATAAATCATGCATTTCTTTGTTTTCTGCACATTCTGAAGTTGTCAGCATTTTCTGTTTAAGCAGTGACATAAGATATTGCTGATATTTAAGCATATGAAACTGAAAATTTAAAGCCCTTAAGGCCAAGGTAGCAGAAGTGTAAATCTTTTTCCCCCATCTGTCCAGGGCCCTTGAATCCCCATCAGAGGGGATAGGGTTTTTTGCTGTGGAGGCCTTGACCCCTTTGGGACCCTTAGAGACAGTTTCTGGGTCAGTAGCAGGGACCCAGCAGGGTTTTTATAAAGAAATTTATGTGAATCAGGAACCCTGCAGTATCTGTCTGGCTTAATAGGAGCTGGTGGTAAAGAGTCAGGAGTTAGACAGGACTCTGAAAATACATCATCTACAATGTCTAAAACAGGAGGAATAGCAAGGGGCCTGTGCTGAGGCAATAAAAGGACGTCTCTGAGCCTTTTCTTGGATTCTGAATAATCTTGGCTCTCCCAGTGGAAGTGCTCCCTCATAGTATGCAGAGTCTCCCCAAAAGAATAATCCTCAGGAGGAGAGGCTGAAGGAATAGATTCTTCAGCATCAGAATCCTCATAGGGAGGAAGAGAATATTCTTGTTCAGAAGAGGAATCAGAGGAAATGGAAACCTGATCTGAAGATTCATATTCTGTCTCTTGCCTAGGCCTCTTATCAGGTGGGGGATGGGAACCCCTGATCAAAGTAATTAGGTCTTCGGCCATTTTAAGCATCTGTTTTTTATGCATGGAGGCCTGTCCAGGAGAATGTTGTACTTGTTTCTTTGTCTTTAGAGGTGCTTCAGTCTTTGCTTTTGAAGCTGAAGTTGTTTTCACATATAACTGTGTAGGCCTGAAAACACCCTCAGAAGCCGATGCCTGCTCAGCGGCTCCGGACCCATCTGAGGGAATAGTTTCAGAGTGTCTAACACCTTGAGTTTCCAGCGGCCTAGTCGGCTCCACGTGGGAGTCGGAAGGGCCTGTGGCTCTGAGGTAGCAGGCGTCAGGGGCTGCAAAAGCGCCTCACTGAGAACCGGCGACAGGCCTAGCGGAAGCCTCGTTGTCAGTTTTGGACCTCGGATGCCTGTCCTTTTCTTTTTCTTTGCATTTTTTATAAACTCCGGTAGTCGGCTGTTCCGATGGCATTACATAATTAAATCTTCTGCCAAAGTAATGAAATGCGAAATCGTACCAACGCTTAATAGTGCGTTGGTTAAATCTAGCACAAAACCGACAACTAGCAATGTCGTGGTCAGGGCCTAGGCAAGGAATACAGTAAGAATGAAAATCCTTATGAGGTATTTGCTTCCCACAAGAAATACAATTATTAACTTTTTCTGACATTGGTCTGGAGCAAGAAAAAAGTTTTCCCAACGGGGTACTTAGCTTTAATGAAGACTTTGGATCTGAAATTCGAACTTGAAAATCTCAGGAGTCGGCCAACCAGCACTTGCAGACTGCTTTTGCTTCGGGCACCGCGCAGCAAGAAAGACTGAAGAAAATGGCGTCGGTTGCATCTTTTATACCCCTGGCACACTGACGTCAGGGAGGCGGTGACAGCAACCGACACCGGACCAGGACTTTGGAATTCAGGCCGACTGCGGGTAGCCTGCCAGCAGGATAACCCAATTGTAATGACTGCAACAGTGAAACACGATGAACATCTGCACTCCCTGGAAACACGCCTCACCTTGAAGATGTCAATGTCTGTGCAGTCACTGAGACATGGTTCAAGGCTTCAGAAAGCACCCCAGTAGTGCAAGGCTACAATGTCTTCCACAAGTTCAGACCCCAAAACAGGTGTGAAAGAACCAAAGGTGGAGGTTTACCCACCCTCATTAATGCCATACCCACCCTCATTAATGCCATACCCATCCTCATTAAAGCCATACACCTTGAGAGTGACAGTATGACTCTCAAGTTACTCTAGGTCCACCTAATTATAGGTAGAGCACCCTACCACATCATTACCAACTACAGGTCCCCCATTATGAAACAGAAAAATAAGCACACTGCCTACCTGGACTTACTAGAGTCACTCACACAGCCAAACACTTTGGTCATGGGTGATTTCAACTATTTTTCCATCATTTGGGAAACGTGCACAAGCATGCTTGCCCTGAGATTCCTGGACTTTGTCAATACAAATGCCCTGGAACAGCTAGTCAGTCTGCATGCCCACAAGGGCTCAAATGTCCTAGACTTAGTACTCACCAACATGGGGGGGGTGGTCACTGCACTACCTCCTGTGCGTTGCCCTCCCTGGTAAGGTCAAACCATAAATCTCTCTCGCTTGAAGTAATCATCAGACCTGACACCACCCCAGGAGCAAATCTGAAATTTCTCCAAAGCAAACTACAGCCTACTAGGCGATGGTATAAAAAGTTTCAATCCCTCTGCTAACACATCCACAGTAAACTCCTATGCAGAGGAGTACACAAATTCCCTGTATAACCACTTAAACTATATATACCTGTCTGTACCTGACAGAAACAAAACTAGGTACTCCCACAAAAAAAAAAAAAAAAGGGCAGGCCAACCTTGTGGACCTTAAGTATAAACAGGTTATATAACAAAAGGAAGAAACTGATGTCTAAGAACAAGAGTGAAGTTACTCAGCAGAAGAATACCCTCCGCAGTTTGACAAATCTAACTTCTTGGAGTTCTTGGCAGACTTATCCAGCGACTCTTGGAAGGAGGATTTTAAGAGACCCTTATCCATGAGTTTTCTTTTCCTTTCATGCAACACTCTGGAGCTAAAGCATATAGCACAGCTTTCCTGCAGGTGTACTTCAGCCAATAGTAGACACATTCAGTATGTCCATCGGTGATGGACATCTTTTGCCCACGTCTTCGGCATTTTTTGAATCCAGACTTGGATTTTTCCTTTTCCTGATGAGACAGTCGTCAGAGACAAATATATATTCAGAAGTGCAAAAAAAAAACGCAACACTAATACTTCACAGCAACTATTACCCTGTAAATAAGAGGGCTCTAACTCTAAATATCCACACTGAAGCAACTACTAAAGCCTAATTTTACTATTATTATAAATTTAAGCTAAGTTAAACTATGTGCCCTGTGAAAAAGAAGGGCTCTAATTTAATAGACCTACACAGACACACACACACGCACTATAATGCTAGAGATAAGAATAAAGGCCTAAAAACACGGCCACTAATATCTAACTAATTTAACTATAGAAGTACAAACTGTATTATCTATGCTTTAAACTAACTACCTTAATAACTAACAGGGTAAACTATTTTAAGCACTTATTTAGCAGAAAAAGAAACTTATTCACTAGCCAGAGCTGGTGAATGTCCGATCAAGTTACAGCGGCAAACGAGATCGGAGGGTAGATCAGGGTGCATCATGGGATAGGGAGTTGGCCTCAAGCTGGTTGAAGACTTCGAGCTTTTGCAGTTGGCCAAGTCAGATGAGAGGATCATCTCCGTACCCATCAGTAAGAATGAATGGCGAGATAGAACTTCACATCTAGGTACTCCCACAAAAAGAAAGCAGGCCAACCTGGTGGACCTCAAGTATAAACAGGTTATATAAGAAAAGGAAGAAACTGATGTCTAAGAACAAGAATGAAGTTACTCAGCAGAAGAATACCCTCCACACCTTGACAGTATCTTGTAACATTACCTAAAGCTAGTTATGGAGCTAAATTAGTATCCTTAGCCAAGGATAATCACTTCAAGAATGTCATATGTCACCAAAGCCCTGGATGATGGCAAAACAGTACATACTGTCAATTTTGACTTAGCCAAAGCTATTGACACAATCTCCAATCAGGTATCATTGAGAAACTCTCCCAGCTGGGGATTAATCCATACATCACTAAAGAGAGAGCCAAAAGACTCACCAACAAGATGCATACTGGCAAAGTTGGAGATTCCACTTCTATCAGTAGACTAGTTACCAGTGGCGTACCACAAGGATCTGTGCTGGTTCCTCTACTGTTTGAAATCTATTTATCGGAAGTCTAGGTGAAAGCAGATGGCCTGTGACTTAAGTTCGCTGATGACTGCAAACTGGGCGCAATAACGGAGTCCCCAAATGATGTTAACATATTACAAAAGGGGCTAACAGACAAATGACTGGTGCCAAAACCACATACTTAAACTAAACACAAAAAAGTGCATTATTATCCTTTGGCAAAGAGGAAGTCCTACAAATTACAATATTGACAGCACCCTCCTAAGCTCAAAACCCAGTGGTGAGAGACTTGGGAACACAGGTTGACAACGATCTAAACTTCGATCCGCACGTGTCCACAGTGGTAAAGGAAAGCCTTCTATGTTGTGCGTATCTCAATAAGTAAAGGCATTCCATCTAAGACTAAGGTTGTTATAACTCCTTACTTGACCCTCATCAGACCACTAATAGAGTACAACATTCCCTTTTGCATGTACCTCACCAGACACCTGTAGCAGCTGCAGAGAGCATAGAGGTTTCTCACCAAGAAAATTCAGGGCCTCCACAACATAACCTACATGGAAAGACTGAAAGCCCCGTTACTATACTTTGTATCCTACAGGTTTGCTGACAGGCGACTTGTGCCTGGCCTACAGAGTAGTCTCTGACCCTGCCCTAATGGAAATGTACATTTGCAAATCAAATGGGACAAAAGTCACTCGCTCCAGGGATCTCAACCTAGCCTGTGACACTAACAGAACATGCTGGAGAGAGAGAGAGATCTCCCAGAGACTGCCACTCCTCTGGAATCAACTCCCAATTCCCGTGAAGCAGAGCTCTGAAATAACCCTATTCAAGTGCAACCTAGACATCTGTATGGGAAAGGGAGACCGTAAATTCACCCTGGGGGTGACACTTATGTGTTATGTCCCTCATGGACAGGGGCAGTCTGTGCTGGCCATAGACTCACTCTTTGAATAAAGACCATCTAACCAAGGTCAGTTAGGGAACATGGGTATAATATGGCTAGGTTTGTAAAGGCCCTAGGGCTATTTGTCTGGTAACCTCCTATGAACATATTAATACATGTATACAATTTCAAGATGCAACTTTTGTGTTACATTGCAAAGCAGTTTTGTATAGTGTGCAGTTACAACTATTTTAAATGTGCAGTGGAAGTGTCTTATTGACTATTGTATATATTTAAAGATACTAAGGCGAAAAAGTACTTTTTCTTGGTAGTAAGACATTTTGAACTTGAACCAAAGACTGGCGTAAGGAGATGGAAGTGTTCAAGAATACCACCACCAACAATCTGGTGGGGATGTAAAAGTATACTGATTACATTACATGTAGAATACTATGTCCCATGTTTTTACAGGGTCTATATTAGTAAATCGATGTGGCAGAAAGCCGAACACGGTTTCATTGACATGTCGAAATCCCAGGTAACCAAACGGCCAGATCACCGATTTTTTTCCCTAGGGAAAAAATCAGTTGGCTGTCACTGTGAATTTGCCCTTTCCCCCACTGTAGTGTGATCTCGGAATTAGTATATTTAGTTAGAGGGGTGTGGGGGGCGAAGCCCCCTACTTTATAATGGTTTTACTGGTGTGTTGTATGTAGTTGGCCTACCGATTTTTTTTTCCCTAGGAAAAAATCGGTGATCTGTCTGTTTGGTTACCCGGGAACTCGACACATGTGTCGATGAAACATTGTTCAGCTTTCTGCCGCATCAATTTGCTAATGGCGCTATGTAATATCCTTTCTTTTTCAAGTTATAGAAAATGCCTCTTTTTAAAGTAAATAAGCTTGAAAAGACAAAATAAAAGGCATGGGAAGTGGTAGCTTTCTTGCATTTGCAAAGTCACTAGCTATTTTCTTTCTATTAGCAAATGCTTTTAGTGGGAGACAAAGTCTACAGGTGGAAGGTATTAACTACTCAAAGACTGAAAAGTGTTCTTTCATTCTTCTGCAAAGCATTTTTTTTTTTTTACTTTTACTTGTAGACGAGATGTCTGCAGGTTTAATGCAAGCAACTAATTATGAGAAGCTTGAAGACTTGTCTGAGAGAAATTCAGTGAAAAATAAATGAAGTTTGAGGAAATTAATATATTATACAAGCAGTCACCTCTTCAGCAGCCTTAAAACTTTAATGCAATTAATGTAATAGTACACAACTTAGTTTAAAGGTAGCCAATGGACATTTTTTTCAGAAGTTAATGTTTATTGAAAGCTCCATCTGGGAGGGGAACAGAGAGAAGAAAAAAAGAAGTTATGTACTCACCATAACGTTCCATCTGTGTTGTCCACTTTCATTCTTCCTCAATATATGGGTTCAGATCCGATCCACGGATTCGACTTGGCTGCTGTTTCACAGCTCGTGGATACTACAGGATCTCGATAATCTCCCTTACCCATAATGCTGTAGTCTCCCTCATTCCCCAGATCTTGTTTGCAACTCCTTATTATATGTCGTAATGAACAGACTTTACTTTACTATGGAAAGTCACTATCTGAGCTCAAATAGAAGGATGCTAGTTCCTATAATCCTCTCCCGCTGTTCCAGAAGTCAAGAGAAACAGGGTAGGGGCTGGAGGGAGGGGAGATAAGGAAGAATGAAAATGGACATCATAGATGGAACATTATGTTGAGTACATAACTTCTTTATCTGATGTCAATTTTCATTCATTCCTCAACATATGGGGAAGAGTCCCCAGCTATGTGAATCGTGTGTGGACTCTAAGAGGGATTTTCCCGACTAATGTAGAGCCGAAGGCTGCGCTTCCTCGAGACCAGATCCAATTTGTAATGAGTAATAAAAGTATGAGGATTAGCCCAAGTCTCAGCAGCACAAACATTGTCCATGGAAGTCCTGAATTAAAGTCTGATGAAGTTGCCATGGACCTAGTTGAATGGGCTCTCTTAAGGGCTTTGTCAAGACCAGAACAAACTTTTTATAGTCAAAGGAAATACAATCTGTCACGCAGGATGACAATGTTACTTTCAAAATTGGATGACCCAATCTAGTTTCTGAAAATGATACAAATTGATCTGACTTTCTAAATTCCTCCGATCTGTGTAGATAAAAACGTAATGGCCTGTGAACATATAATAAATGTAAAAAGCATTCACTTTTGTTTGAAAAATTTAGAATACAAGATTAATAGTTTGATTAATATTAGATCCTGACACCACCTCAGGAAGGAAGGACTGATTGATTCTTAAGGACACACTGTCCTTATGAAAAGGTCAATAGGGAAGCTTAGAAGATAAAGCTTAAAGTTCTGAAACTCCTCTTGCCGATATTATGGCTATAAGAAAAACAGTTCTCCAAGTCAGATATTGCAATTCACATTTCGCAGCTGGTTCAAATGGTCTCGGGCTTGTAACATTAAATTCAGATCCCACAGTGGAGTAGGGTACTTGAAGGGTGGTTTGAGTAAAAATGCTCCCTCTATAAAGGCTTTACAAAGATGTGAAAAAGCCAGAGCAGAATTATCAACTCCAATATGGAAACTGGAAATGGCAGCTAAGTGAACCTTGACTGTAGAGAACTACTGTTGACGCCAGTATGGGGCAATAAGGATGACTGTGCTCTTCAACTGTGATGCTTTCTGTAGTAATTTGGGTATTAAGGGGGTTGGGAGATAAGCATAGAGGGGACCTGGGGCAATTGTGAAGGAGAGCATCTCTCGAGGACTCCCCTTGTCAGGGAAGATGCAAGCAAGTCACAGCATAGCCGGCCCCATTGGCGGAATATAATTTCTGCCACTTTGTTGAGAGACCGCTCGTGAGGTAGTAGAATGGACCTGCTCAACTTTTGTCTGCTATCATGTTGGATTTCCCCAGAATGTGCATTGCTACCAGAAATCAATATGAAGATATCGTCCACTGCGACACACACAGCTTCTCAACACAAGGGGTAAGATCTGGCTCCTTCTTGTTTGTTGATGTACCAAACTACAGACATACTGTCCATTTGAATCGCAATAGGTCAGGAAGGCAGACAGTGTTGGAACACCTGCAAACCTAGGAACACTGCTCTCATTTCCAGCACACTGATATGCAAGTTGGCCTTTCAGAGGACCACGTGCCTTAAACAATCTTCAAGAAATGACCTCCCCACATGATCTGGGAAGCGTCCATAGTCACTATGGCCTTGGGCTGAGAGAGGATGAATGGACGACCCTGCAATATTTGATCTGAGCGAATCCACCACCACAGGTGTTTTTTGCAGGACTGAGTGATGCTGATCTTGGTGGACAACGGTTGATGTAACATGGACCACTGGGGTTACTAATGACCACTTATGAATTCTCACATACCTTAAGTAACCAAGGGAGTGTGCAACCCAAATTACACCAAAAGAACACTAGCAATCCAAAAAGTGTTGTAGTCAGCAAAGCAGGCAAAAACTCAGCAGGAACACACGTTTATTGACAACACATAGGAAAAGTTGACCGCGCTTTCGTCCAACCCTGGACTTCTGCAGAACACAAAGTTTGATTTATGTACATGTGTGTAACTTGAAAAATGTTTTAAACAGACTAGTTTAAAGAAATGTTGCTAACCTCACACTGTTTTGCATATGTAGGTTTTGTGTATTTATGTATACGTACTTACTTCAACTTAATTACTTTCATTGGAAAACTTGAAGTGTTAATTTGTTGGAATACCATTTAAACAAGATTAGAGTAAGTTCTGAAGAAGTCCAGGGTTGGACGAAAGCGCTCAAATTTTCCTGTGTTATGTCAATAAACCTGTGCTCCTACTGAGTTTTTGCCTGCTTTGCTGACTAGGACACTTTTTGGATTATCGCATACCTTACTAGTGGAAGCAGAACTATTGCTGTGGACCTTGATCCCGGGGTCTAATATCTTCTTTTGGGCAGGCAATAATGATTTCCTGATTATCCTTCTGACCACCGCAAATGATTTGAACTCTCAGCAAGGGAAGAGACACCATCATTGACGTACTGAAAATGGTCCCTACAATTTTTAATGTCTGAGCTGGTTGAAGATGAGATTTGTTGTGGTTAATTGTAATGCTTAGAATGGAACAAGTTTGGAGTACACAGTTTCGAGCTGCTATCAGCAGATGCTTGGTCGAGGTAGCTAGGAGCCAGCCATCTAGGTGCAGAAACGCTCACAATCCCTGTGATGCACTTGGCAAACATCCTGGGGGCTGTGGTGAGACCAAAGGGCAGTACTCTGAACTGGTAGTGACAGTCTCCCAGCCAGAAACGTGGATATTTCCTGAACCACCTGCTCTTTAAGTGACCATATGCGTTCTGGACATCTACTGAGCACATCCAGATGTCATTGTGCAGGAAGGCTAAAATAGACTGAACTGTGACCATCTGGAACTTGGTATTCTGAACTGACTTGTTCAGAATGGTGAGATCCAAGATCGTCTCCAGTCCTCCATTTTCTTTAGCACTAAAGAGAATCTTGAGTAAGTTCTGGATCCTTCCTGATATGGGGGGACCTCTTGGATGACTTTTCTAACAGCTTTTACATTTACAAAGCTGGTGCTTCCCTCTGACTGGGTTGAATGTTGGGGAATTTTGTTCTGTAACGGTGGTGTTAGGAAAAAGGGAATAATAAACCCTCTAGAAATAATCCTCTGCACCAAAGAAGCTTTTATGTCTAGCCAGGGTCTCTGGTGCAGGGATAAGCAACCTCCCACCATTGCCTCCGGAGGTGGGCAACCAGGCTTCATTTCATGAGCGCTGACATGACCCATCAGAGAAAGAATCTCTGGACCCTTGGTTCTGTGGGCATCCTCTGCCACGTGGGCAGTGTCTCCCATTTAAGTTCCCCCCTCTGTCCCTGAGGAAACTCTCAAAGAGAATCAAGTAATGGAACCTGGGATTTTCTGAACCACATCTTTTGACCCACCTCATTGATTCCTGGAAAAGGTTCGTTCATGGGTCAAAAATTGTACGCTCACTGCAGACGGGGTCTTACCAACTTTCTTGCACCTGGAGTGTGTGTATTTCACTTTAGGATCGAGTAACGAACTTCTGTCAAAAGAAGCATTGATGAAAGATGACTTGAAGGGCTCCCAAAATGACACGGACGCATCCAGCCATGCCTCCTGATGGAAATGCCTGAACCAGCCAGTCTTGAGGCTCCTTCAGCAGCATGTAAAATAAGCCTATTAGAGGAGTCTGAAATAGATCACAGGGTTGCTAACTGTGAAGCAATAGAAGACTCTGCCTCATAAGTAACTGGACCCAGAGAGGGATTTTGAGAGTTCCTTCATCAAATCCCTCTGTAATATGGTAAAGTGTGCCAAGTAATTCAGGGACCTGAGTGTAAAGGTCATTGATGCATACAGACACTTCCCAAACCTGCCCGGTGCCCCAGACTTCCTGTTAGGGGGATGAACAGAAGAACTCTATGTTCCGTGACTTTTTTTTATTTTGGTGGTTGCTACCATGACCATAACATCCACTAGTACTCCTTTGTTCCAAAATCCCCATCCCTTTGGTGGTGCCAAGATTCTATCTTGTCTGTTGGGGATTTGCACTACAGAATCTGGTTCCTTCCATGCCTGCTGAGAGATCAAACTGATGAACTCATCAGCGGACAGAGTCAACCAAGAAGTAGATGGGCAAGTACCACCAAATGCCTCCAGGAATACAAATTCCTCTTGAGAAGGGTTGTCGGTAGACCATCCATCCCTCTGTTCCAGGATTTCTAAAATGTCTTCAAATAAGATGTCAGGTGGTGATCTTGGGGATCCTTCCCCTTCATCGAAATCAGCATCTTGTGTGACAAACTCCTGAGGGGAGTCCAAGTGCCTCCTCTTGCACTTCCTCTTCCTAGGAAATTCTTTGGTGGGATGTTCTAGGAAAGTATCGGAAGAGATAATTATGCCCTGTGGAGTCACCAGGAGACTTTGTCTGACTACCCCTGTGGAGTAGAATGCTGAGGCACATGACACAAAAACATCTGAGAAAGTACAGTTGTGTACACTTACCATAAATGTAGATGTTAGAGTGTATTAACTGTTGCAGTCATTACATTTGGGTAATCTGCTAGCAGGTTGCCCTCAGTCGACCTGATTAACAAAGTCTTGGGTCCTGCGTCAGTTGCTGTCCCTTCTTCCATGACATCAGGTCGTCAGGGGTATAAAATATACAGACAACGCCATTACATCAGCTTTTCTTGCCCCAGATGTCAGGTGCCCCCAAATGGAGAGCAAATAAAATTAAAAACACAAAAATATACCTCCAACCAAAAGCAAATACACCAAAAAGGCTTTTAAGCATAGTAAAAGAAAGTAGCGGTATAGTCAGAGAAAAACAGGGGGCTGGAGGGAGGGTAACCAGGACTGCAACAGTGAATACACTCGAACATCTACATTTATGGTAAGTGTACACAACTGTACTGTGTTCTTCATGTTTCACTGTTGCAGTCATTACATTTGGGTAGATTCCCAAAGCTATGGTTGGGAGGAGGAATTTATACAGCATTAGGGCCAGCTATAAGGCCCTGCAAGACAGCAGTGGCAAAGCCAGCTCTGGATTTAGAGAAAATTGGTAAATGATAATGCTTGGTGAAAGTATGTACATAACTCCAGGTAGCAACTTCTAGAATACCCCTGGTAGGAACACCTCTGAGAAAGGCTGCAGAAGTAGATGCAGCCCTGGTGGAATGAGATCTGATCCCCTGGGGGATAGTTTTTCCATGGTGCTTATAGCAGAAATGAATGCAATGGCTTATCCATTTAGTTCAGATTTTCTTCAAAATTTAGTTCTGTCCAAGTAGAATCTAAGTTGTCTATGCATGTCCAAGGAATGCAGAATCCGTTCCCCTTTGTTCTGTGGATTGGGATAGAAGGTTGGCAAATGAATGGACTGATTAAGAGCCGCACTAGAAACCACCTTGGACATGCAGGATGGATTGGTCCTCAGAGATACCCTGTCCGCATGAAAGGTGATGAAAGGCTCCACTGCCATAAGGGCCTGTAATTCAGATATCCTTCTAGCTGAAGTGATTGCTAAAAGGAAGGCTGTTTTCCAAGAAAGAAATTTTAAGTCTGCAGTAGCAGCTGGCTCGAAAGGAGGTAGAGTGAGCTTCTCCAAAACAAAGTTGAGGTCCCAGGCAGGGGTTGGAGCTCTTCTGGGTGGTCTCAAAATCTTTGCCCCTCTGAGATACTGCTTGAGCAGGGGATGGGAAAAGAGGGGTGGTTCTGTGTTATAGTGAGCTGAAATAGCTGAAGCGTGGATTTTAACAGAGGAAAAAGACAGGCCCTTGTGAAGCATCTCAGTTAAGTATTGCAAAATCTGAGGTAAATTGGGTGCTGCTGTGCTCATCCCTAAAGATTGGTTCCAGGCACAGAATCTTTTCCATTTGTCAGCATAATATTTTCTAGTACTAGGTCTCGCCTCCAAGATGACATCCATCACAGGTTTGCTGAGGGATACTAAGGGTGAATTTAAGTGATTAGCCAAGCTGCAAAGTTCAATGTTGGAAACTGAGGGTGCAGAATTTGTTTCTCCTGCTGAGACAGCAAGGAAGGTGCCTGAGGCAGGTGCCTTGGAGATATTTCTGACACTGTGCAGGAGTGGGTACCAGTGTTGGCGTGGCCAGTCTGGAGCAATCAAAATCATTCTTGGTTTGTCCTGTTTGACTTTTAGCAGAACTTTGGAGAGCAGAGGCAGAGGGGGAAAGGTGTAGACTGATAGGTTTTTCCAGCTGAAGGACAGAGCATCCACTTTCCAGGCTTTTTTGCGGGGAGTCCTTGTGCAAAATTTGTCCAACTGGTAGTTCTGGGGGGGGGAGGCAAATAGATCTACGTCTGGGCTCCCCCATTTGCTTGTCAACATGTTGAAAATCCGTGGTTCCAGTTTCCACTCGTGTGGGTCCATGCGATTTCTGCTTAGTCCGTCTATCAGTGTATTCAATTTTCCTGGCAGGAATTGAGCTTGCAGGTGCACTTGGTAGCTCAAGTCCGTGTTTCACAATGCCATGGCTAGTCTGTAGAGGGGGTAGGAATGTGTACCCCCCTGCTTGTTTATGTACCACATAACCGTGGTGTTATTCGTCTTTACCATTAGTTGTCCTGGAAGAATGTAGTCCTTGAAGGCTGTCAGAGCATTCTGTACAGCTAACATTTCTTTTTGATTGATATGTAGGTGCATTTGATTTGGGTGCCATTTGCCCTGAATGCACTTCTCTGCCAGGTAAGCCCCCCCCCCCATGCATAGTCTGATGCATCTGAAGTTGGGGTTTGGACAGCAGGGGGTAGTGTGAATGGCAGTCCCTTGTTTTGGTGGCAGGCCTCTGCCTACCATAAGAACTCCAGGCGTAGGCAATGTATGATAGGAATCATTGTTTCCAGGCTGTGACTATGTTAACTCCATAGACTTTTTAAGTACCACTGAAGTTTCCTCATATTCAGTCTTGCATATGGAATTAGAAGAATGCAGGAGGCCATGAATCCCAAGGCTTGCAGTATTTGTCTTGCAGACAGCAGGGTTTTTGTGGCCACTTGTTTGAAGTTACCAAATGAATTTGCTTTTCTGGCATGAGGAAAGCCATCTGGGCAGTTGTATTCAAGCTTGCACCCAGGAATGTAATCTGTTGAGAGGGCACCAGTTGTGATTTCTTTTCGTTCATGGTGTACCCCAGACAAGTTAGAACAAGAAGTTATGTACTCACCATAATGTTAGATGTATGTAGTCCATCTCGCCTCGCATTCTTACCTGTGGGGTTCGGAGCTGAACCTTGGCTCCGACTCGGCCATACTCTAGCTCAAAGTCTTCAATTGGCTTGTGGCTAAGAGGTATCCCATACTGCACTGCTCCCTTTCCCCAGATCTTGTTTGTTGCAAGCTCAGGCAATCATACCCCACACACACAACACATAGACAGGAAGAGTCAGCCCAACAACAAAGGAGTACTGAAACCAGAACTAACCTCTAGGCCCTCCAGGAGGGGGAAGGCAGGAGGGTAAGTAAGAATATGAGGTGAGATGGACTACATACATCTAACGTTATGGTGAGTAAATAAATTCTTGATGTTATGTAGTCCAATCTCGCCTACATTCTTACCCGTGGGACAGCGTCCCCAGCACCTGAACCTTGGGCGGCTCAGTGGAAAATACTCCTGAGCACTGTGGAACCAAAGGAAGATCTGCCTCCGGATATCAAATCCAATTTATAGTGACTGCTAAAGGTGCGAGGAGATGCCCATGTATCCGCAGCACAAACATTATCCATAGACATCCTGGCCTGAAATGCCGTAGAGGTAGACATCGATCGTGTAGAATGAGCCTTCACCTTAAAAGGTAATTCCTTACCGCTTGAGGCATAAATGAAGGAAATACAACTAGAGATCCATCTGGATAAGGTTACTTTAGAAACAGGAGACCCAAGTCTATTGTCTGAAAACGAGACAAATAGCTGATCTGATTTCCTAAGTCCTTCGTTCTATGTAAATAGAAACGCAATTGTCTACGAACATCTAGCTGGTGGAATTTAAATTCTGCCATATTAGAAAATTCTGGGAAAAACACAGGCAGCTCAATAGACTGGTTGACGTCAATAACCAAAGCAACCTTTGGCATAAAGGAAGGATTTGGTCTGAGGGAAACCCTATCCTTGTGAAATACCAAGTAAGGCGGTCTAACTGACAAAGCTTGGAGCTCAGAGACTCGCCTAGCTGAAGTGATGGCTATGAAAAAGATGGTCTTCCATGAGAAATATTTCAAGTCACAAGTAGATGCAGGCTCAAAGGGAGACGAAGTGAGACACTGTAGCACAAAACTGAGGTCCCATGGCATTACGGGATCAAAGACTGGGGGCCAAAGTATCATAGTGCACTTTAAAAATGCCTTACAAAGTCTATGCGCCATTAGACTGGGTGCATTAGCGACATGAAAAGTGGAGATAGCCGCTACCTGAACTTTAATGGTTGCGGCAGCTGACCCTGACTGAAAAGCATGGAGAGAAATTCCAGAACTGATGAAATTGGTGCGGTGTAAGGGTCAATCTACCTTTCATGAGCCCAGATGGAGAATCTTTTCCATTTACTGGAATAAATCTTCCTAGTCGAAGGCTTATGGGAAGAAGACAGAATATGAACTACTTCTGGAGAAAAATGATGAAGCCTGACTAGTGATGGAACTGGAGTAGCCAAGCTGTCAACTGGAGGGTCTGAAGAGAGGGATGGAACTGCCCTGACATATGAGTCAATAGGTCTGGCTGTGGGTCCAGAATCCAGGGGTCGTCCATGAGATAGGGATGGGGAAAGGGGAACCAAATTTGACGAGGCTAGTGTGGAGAAATCAGAATCATTCTGCTTCCTAAGAATTGTGCTTTCTGAATAACCTTCGCTATCAGAGGAACAGGTGGGAAGGCATAAAGTAGACCGGAGGGCCAATTGTGAACTAGAGCATCCCTGGGTGTCTCCCCCTGAGGGGAGATAAGGGTGAAGTAGCTGCTGCACTCAGTATTGAGGGGACTGGCAAATAGATCGCAGCAAGGCTGACCCCATCTGTGGAAAATCTGCTCCGCAACCTGCTTGTTCAGGGACCACTCGTGAGGCATCAGAATAGCTCTGCTCAACCTGTGGGCAATCACGTTGGACTTTCCCGGAATGTGCGTTGCCACAAGAAAGCATTGGGAAGACACACTCGAATAGCCTCTCTGCAAAGGGGATACGACTTGGTTCCCCCCTGTTTGTTCAGATACCATACCACCGACATGTTGCCCGAGTGGATTGCAATCGTCCCGAGAGGAAGAAAGCTCTGGAGTGCTTGCAATGCTAATGGCACTGCTCTCATCTCCAAGACATTGATATGCAAATGTATCTCGTGCTCTTGCCACGTGCCTTGGACTGTCCTGCCGAGATAATGCCCCCCCCATCTGGGAGGCATCCGTGGTCACCGTGGCAACTGAAGGAGGTGGAAAGTACAGTTGTGTACCTACCATAAATGTACATGTTCGAGTGTATTCACTGTTGCAGTCATTACACTTGGGTTATCCTGCTGGCAGGTGACCCATAGTCGGCCCGAGTTGCAAAGTCTTGGTCCGGCGTCGGTTGCTGTCGCCTCTTCCCTGACGTCAGTGCACCAGGGGTATAAAAGTTGCAACAGACGCCATTTTCTTCAGTTTTTCTTGCCCCAGATGTCAGGTGCCCCCAGATATGAAGGCTGTAAAGATAAAAATATGCCAAACAACCATGCATATATCACTAAAAACATTTTCTTCTAAAAGCAAATACACCACATAGGTTGTATAGAGTTGAGAAGTACTGAATAGTCTCAGCAAAGAGGGGGATGGTGGGTGGGTAACCAGGACTGCAACAGTGAATACACTGGAACATCTACATTTATGGTAGGTACACAACTGTATTATGTTCATTGTGTTTCACTGTTGCAGTCATTACACTTGGGTAGAATCCCAAAGCTGAGGTAGGGTGGCTGGGTCTAGATTGGATTTGGCGAGGCTAACAAGCCCTGCAGAACTGCAGTGGCAAATCCTGCTCTGGATTTGGAGTAGAGAGGTAGGTGGTAGTGCTTGGTAAAAGTGTGCACTGAGCTCCAGGTTGCAGCTTCTAGTATGTCTTTGGTTGGTACCCCTCTGAGGAAAGCTGCTGAAGTGGCTGCTGCTCTGGTAGAATGAGGCCTAATGCCCTTAGGCACAGATTTGCCCTGTTGTGCATAACAGAAGCGGATGCAGTGTCCTATCTATTTGGAGATAGTCTGCTTTGTAATAGGTTTTCCTTGTGATCCTGCAGCATATGCTACAAACAGTTGCTCAGTTTTTCTGAAAGCTTTTGTTTTGTCCAAGTAAAATCATAGCTGCCTGTGTATATCCAAAGAGTGCAGAAGTCTTTCCCCTTTATTCTGGGGATTTGGGTAGAAAGTAGGCAAATGAATACTTTGGTTTAAGGCTACATTGGAGACCACTTTTAGCATGAATGTTGGGTTCGTCCTTAGAGAAACACTGTCCTGGTGAAAAATGAGGAAAGGTTCCACAGCCATCAATGCTTGTAACTCTCAAACTCTTCTTGCTGAAGTTATTGCTAGGAGCAGAGCAGTTTTCCATGACAAGAATTTTAGATCAGCTGTGCTGGCTGATTCAAAAGGAGGCAGTGCTAGTTCTTCTAAGACAAAATTGAGGTCCCAAGTAGGTACTGGTGCTCTCCTAGGGGGTCTTGTATTCTTTGCCCCTCTGAGGTACTGTCGTAGTAGAAGATGTGAAACAATAGGAGTATCCGTATTGTAATGAGCTGAAATGGCAGAGGCATGGATTTTAATAGAAGAAAAAGATAGGCCTTTGTCCAACATCTCAGTCAGGTATTGTAAAATCTGAGGCATGTTAGGGACCAGTGGGTCGAGCCCTTGTGCCTGGTTCCAAGCACAGAATCTCTTCCATTTTTCTGCAGAAGATTTCCTAGTGCTGGGTCTCCTGGCTTCCAAAATTAAATCCATAACAGCTTTAGAGAGAGGTGCAGTCCGAGTCGCTACATTATCTGCCATGCTGCCAGGTTTAAGGTTCTGAGTTGACTGTGCAGAATCTGACTGTTTTGCTGTGTCAGAAGATGAGGGATTTGAGGTAGAGGCCAAGGCGGGCCTTGGGACAAAATCTTTAGGATTGGGTACCAGTGCTGGCGTGGCCAGTCTGGTGCAATCAGGATCATTTTTGGCCTCTCTTGTCTGACTTTTAGAAGCACCTTGGTGAGAAGAGGCATCGGAGGGATGGCATAGACTGTCAGGTTTTTCCAGTTGAAAGATAGAGCATCCACTTTCCATGCTTGAGAGTGATAAGTCCTTGTGCAAAATTTCTGTAATTGGCAATTGTGAGGGGAGGCAAATAGATCTATGTCTGGGCGTCCCCATTCCCTTGTTATCATGTTGAACACTTGTGGATTTAGCTTCCACTCGTGAGGATCCATGAGATTTCTGCTTAGTTCGTCTGCCAGTGTATTTTTTGTTCCTGGCAGGAATTGTGCTTGCAGATGTACCTGGTAAGTCAGTGCTGTGTTCCACAAAGTCATGGCTTGTCTGCATAGGGGGTAGTAATGTGTGCCCCCTTGCTTGTTTATGTACCACATAACTGTGGTATTGTCCGTCTTTATTAATAATTGTCCTGGATGTATTACGTCCTTGAAGGCTGTCAGGGCATTCTGTACAGCTAGCATCTTTTTTTGATTGATGTGAAGATGCATTTGTTCCTTGGGCCACGTGCCCTGAATACATTTTCCTCCATATGTGCTCCCCAGGCATAATCCGATGCATCCATTGTTGTCTGCCTGGCTGTAGGTAAGGTGAAAGGCTGTCCCTTGTTGAGGTGACAGGCCTGGGACCACCATCGAAACTCCTGTTGTAGGCAGGGAATCAAGGTTACGATTGTCTCTAGGCTGTGACAATGCGGAGTCCAAACACTTTTTAGATACCATTGTGGTTTCCTCATATGCAGTTTGGCATATGGAATTAGAACGCAAGATACCATGAAACCCAGGGCCTGCAGAATTTTTCTTGCAGGGAGCTGGGTCTTTGTTGCCATCATTTGAAAGTAATGAGTCAGTTGCCTTTGTTTGTCTCACGTGAGATAAGCCATCTGGGTAGTTGTATTTAAGCTTGCACCCAGGAATATTATCTCTTGAGAGGGCACTAGTTTTGATTTCTTTTCGTTTACTGTGTGCCCTAGGCAAATTAGTAATCTTTTTACAAACTCCAGGTTCTTTAGAAGAATGTCCTTGCTCTCTGCTTGAATAAGGCGGTCGTCCAAGTAGGGATATATTTGAATTCCTTTTTGTCTGCAAAATGCAATTACTGGTGCCAGGCATTTTGTGAAGACCCTGGGCGCAGTATACAAGCCAAAGGGCAGTGCAGAGAATTGATAATGTATTGAGCCTGCTATAAATGTTCAGTATCTTCTGCATGATTGTCTGATTGGGACGTGCAGGTATGCCTCCTTGAGATCCAAAGTAACTAGCCAAGCCTCTTTGCCCAGCATGGGCAAGAGTTGTTGTAGTGTTAACATTTTGAATTTTGGAACATCCAGGAAAGTATTTAGGATTGACAGGTCCAGTATTGTTCTCCACGCTTTGTCCTTTCTGGGTACTAGGAAAAGTCGTGAGTAAAATCCTTGGCCCTGTTCTTCTTGTGGAACATTTTGAATAGCTCCCATATCCATAAGAGCTGCAATCTGTTTTTGTGCCTCTGCCCATTGGTTTTGTGGCAGGTATGGCATACCGTTTGGTTTTGGAAGCGTGCGGAAGTGGAACCTGTACCCTTGAGAAACTATATTCAACATCCATTGGTCTTGGGTGATCATGTGCCAATTTTTTGAGAAAAGTGCTAGCTTTCCCCCTAGGGGTGCTGTCAACTGGTAAGAGCTTGGCATTTGCAGAGGGAAGTCATTGTGATCGTTTCCTATAAGGTTGTGATTTGTCTTCTCCTCCTTTGGGGGCTGAAGCACCCCATTGTTTAGGTCTGTAGGAGCCTTGGGGCTGAGATCTGCCTCTTGGGAGTCTGTATCTGCCTCTTTGTGGTCTGTCTGACACTGGAAAGGACCAATTTTTTGAAGGCCAGTTCCTGCTAAATATAGGTGGCTGAACCTGTAAGAAATCTTTCACAGTTTGCATTGACTTTGCTTTATCCTCCATTTTCTTTAAAACCTCTTCTGCCTTAACACCAAACAAAGTATCATGCTGTAGTGGAGCATCCAATAATTTCATTTTAACATGGTCAGGTAAACTTTGTTCTTTCAACCAAGCATGTATTCGAATAACTGAGCCTGTAACTGTGACTCTACAAGAAGTCTCTAATGAATCAAAACCACACTGCAGAGTATGCTTTCCCACTTGTTCAACTGCATGCAATAAATCCTGCACTTCTTTACAGTCAGGACCTTCTATATTTGTAACCATTTTCTGCTTTAACAATGACATGAGATACTGCTGATATTTAAGCATGTGAAACTGACAGTTTAAAGCTCTTACAGCTAAAGTAGCAGAAGTGTAAACTTTTTCCCCCCATCTCTCCAGAGCTCTGGAATCCCTATCTGAGGGGACAGGATTTTGGGCAGTGGAAGCTTTAACCCCTTTTGGACCCTGAAAAATAGTTTCTGGATCTGCAGCGGGGTTTTTGTAAACAAATTTATAAGAGTCAGGGACCCTGTAGTACCTGTCTGGCTTTACTGGTGCAGGGAGATAAGTAATCTGGAGACAGACTGGATTCAGAAAAAACATCAACAATAATATCAAGCACAGGGGGGATAGCCAAGGGCCTGTGCTGAGGCAATAGAAGGAAATTCTGAGCCTTTTCTTGGATTCTGAGTAATCCTGGCTCTCCCAATGGAAATGCTCCCTCATGGTGTGCAGGGTTTCTCCAAAAGAGTAATCCTCAGGCGGTGAGGCTGAAGGAATGGACTCTTCAGCATCAGAGTCCTCATAGGGAGGGAGAGAATAGCCCTGGTCAGAAGAATCATCAGAAGAAATGGAAACCTGATCAGAGGAATCATAATCAGTGTCTTGCCTAGGCCTTTTGTCAGGAGGGGGATGGGAGCCCCTGGTTAAAGTGATAAGGTCTTCGGCCATTTTAAGCATCTGTTTCTTAGGCATGGATGACTGTTGTGGAGAATGCTGCACTTGTTTCTTTTGTCTTTAATGGTGTTTTTGACTTTGCCTTTGCTGCTGTAGTAGCTTTAACTGTAAGCTGTGAAGGTCTGAAAACACCCTCAGAAGCCGGTGCCTGCTCAGCGACTCCAGACCCATCTGAGGGAATATTTTCCGTAGGCCCAATACCTTGAGTTTCCACAGGCCTCGGTGTCTCCACGTGGCTGTCGGTTGCGGCATGTGGCTCTGAGGTAGCGGGTGTCAGGGGCTGCGAAAGCGCCTCACTGAGAACCGGCGAATGGCCTAGAAGAGGCTTCGTTGTTGGTTTTGGACCTCGGATGCCTGTCTTTTTCTTTGTCTTTGCATTTTTTATACATTCCGGTCGTCGGTTGTTCCGACGGCATTATGTAATTAAATCTTCGTCCAAAATAATGTAAAGCAAAATCAAACTGACGTTTAATAGTGCGTTTATTAAATCTAGCACAAAACCGACAACTAGTGACGTCGTGGTCAGGGCCTAGGCAAGGAATGCAGTAAGAGTGAAAGTCCTTATGAGGTATTTGCTTCCCACAAGAAATACAATTATTAACTTTTACTGACATCGGTCTGGAACAAGAAAAAGTTTCCCCAACGGGGTACTTAGCTTTATTGAAGACTTCAGTTCTGAAATTCAATTTTGAAAATCTCAGGAGTCGGCCGACTGGCACTTGCGAACTGCTTATGCTTCGGGCACCGCGCGGCAAGAAAGACTGAAGAAAATGGCGTCGGTTGCAACTTTTATACCCCTGGCGCACTGACGTCAGGGAAGAGGCGACAGCAACTGACGCCGGACCAAGACTTTGGAACTCGGGCCGACTACGGGTCGCCTGCCAGCAGGATAACCCAAGTGTAATGACTGCAACAGTGAAACACGATCATCGAAGGGCTTGCCTACATTGAGATTGCTGGTATGAAGCCACCAACGTAGATCCTGCTTGCACTTGTCTGTAATCATAATAAGATGGGAAAGTAGAAGGTGTTGTACAGACCACTGAGCAAAGAGCAGCCACTGAAGGAGCCTCATGTGTAGTCTTGCAAGAGGGACTAGCATAATTGTGGCAGCCATTGTCCCTAACAATTTGAGAACCATTTTAGCTTTTACCTTTTTCAGTGGAAGCAACGTGTTGACCTGTTGTTGCAAAATCTGAATTCTTTCTCTTGGTAAGAAAGCCCTCATGAGCACGGTGTCTAACTCGGCGCCTATAAAGGTGACACGCTACGAGGGCAGCAAGGCAGACCTTTCCCAGTTTAGTGTGATACCCAATCGCTGACACAGCACAATGGTGGCGTCCCTGGTTTGTAGTAGTAGATGCCTGGTGGTGGCAGACAGGAGCCAGTCATCTAGGTACGGAAACACTTGGAATCCCTGACGTCTCAAGTGAGCCGTCACCACTGCCATACATTTGATGAACACCCTGGGGGCTGTGGTGAGACTAAAGGGCAGGGCTCGAAACTGAAAATGACTGGCTCCCAGCGTAATGACTTCTGGATGCCCTGTCCATCTTTATATGGTAGTAAGCATCCTTGAGGTCGATGGAGCACATCCATACGTCTTTCCCCAACAATGGGAGAATAGACTGTAAAGAGACCATTCGGAACTTGGACTGTTTTACATGGAGGTTTAAGCGGCTGAGATCCAAGATGGGTCTCAAGTCCCCTGTTCTTTTCGGCACCAAAAAGAATCTTGAGTAAGTCCCTAATCCGAGCTGGTCTGAGGGGACATGCTGGATGGCTCCTTTTGCTAGCAGCTTTTGAACTTCTGAAGCTGCGGAATCCTATTGACTGGGTGGGGCATCTGGGATTCTGTTGGTTGGCGGGGGATGAGATGAGAAGGGAATATATCATCATCCGGAAAATATCTTTAATACCCACTCGTCCTGGGTGATGCCTTGCCAGGTGTCTGGGTATACCGAAATGCGTCCCCCGACTGGCTCTGGAGAAGCGCAGCCGGGCCTCCCATCAGGAGCGCTGGTAGGGGGAACCTCGAAAGGAATCGTGGTCTCCCTGGTTACGCAGGCCTCCTCTGCCTCTAGGGCGGCGTCTACCTGAGTTACCACCCCTCCCCTGCCTCTGGAGGGAGAATCACTTTGTGCGTCTTGAAAAAAACCTCTGCGGCTTTCTGAACCACATTTTCCCACCCTTCTGGCCCTTGGGATAAGGTCTAGAAGGCATGGAAAAACAGACTTCCACGGCAGATGATTTTTCCTTCCTGCTCGCACCTAGTGAGAGTATCCTTCACCTTGGTTCCTAACAATGATGAACCGTCAAATGGGGCGTTGGTGAACGTAGACTTGAAGGTCCCCGCAAAATTACATAGGCGCATCCAGGAGTGCCTCCTAAGAGAGACTCCGGAACTCGCTGCCCTACTTGCTCCGTCGGCTGCATGTGAGATCAGTCTCATGGAGGAGTTAGTAATGGAATTTAGGGTAGACATCTGGGCACTGACCACCTGAGCCACTGCGTCAGAAACATTACCCTGCAGAGACTTTCCAAGCTCTTTTAGGAGATCCCTTTGGAGCCATATAAAATGTGACAAATAGTTCAGCGACCGCAGAGTAAAGGCCGCTGAAGAAAACATACGCTTCCATTACCGGTCCATGGTCCTAGACTCCTTGTTAGGGGGATGGACGGTAGATGAAGTCTCAGCCAGTTCCTTCTTGGTGGCTGCTGCCACACCATGGCATCTACTGGAATGCCCTTTGTGAGAAATTCCTTGTCAGCGGGGGCGGACAGAAACTTGTTGGGTCTCCTGGGGACTGGTTCCACAGTGTCAGGGGTTTCCCACACCCTTTGACAAAGAAGATCCAGGAGTTCATCGAACGGGGGAGAAACCCAAGAGGTGGAGGGTTGAGACCCAAAGGCCTTCAGGAACAGCAACTCCTCCTCAAAGGGAGATTTGGAGGGCCAGTCGCTTCTCTGCTTCAAGTTCTCCAGGATATCTGGGAAAGAGATATCTTCACTGGACGACTTGGGGGACCCCTTTGACTCCTCGAGGTCGGTGTCCGAAGTGATAGACTCATCCTGGGAGTCGATGTGCTTCCTCTTGCACACTCTTTCTGGGGGGCTCCTCACGCAAACTCTCTGGGGAGACCTCAGAAAGTTAGAGCCCACTCATGGAGGTATCCTGAGGCCTTGGGTCTCCGCTGTCCAAGGAAAGAGGGTGATAAACTGATACCGGTGCTGGAGGGGGTACAGTGTTGGTGCCATCAGACGCAGCTGAGGACCTGGCCAGCATGCTCCGCATGACCTTGAAAGCTGATCCCCCTGGCTCTGAAGAACGACAACCGTGGAAGCCCAGGGGGCCAAAGGGATAAGGTCCGAAGTCGAGGCAGGGCCCAAGCTCACCCATGCCGAAGCACCGATCGGGAGGCTAGGAGCCGAAGATCGACCCAAGACCTACCCTCGGGTCCAACCGAGGAACTATGAGCCCTGGACCCCGTAGACAGAGCCGATGGGGTCGGAGATCAGAACAGAGACGCCAGGATGGGTTACTGGAGCCAACGTAAAGGCAGACGGAACCAACAACTCTGGCTCCGAAGGCAGAGAAAGGCTCAAAGGAGGAACATATGAGGATGAATGGGTGACAGGCTCCGGGGCCGATTGGGCTGGAGCCAAAAACAATTTGTCCAACACCTGTGATTGGAGCAGTCTCTGCACCACTCTATCCACATCATCGTCCAAGAGAGTCCAGGAGGACCTAGAGGATAAGGTCGGAGATCTGGACCTCCCTACAGAAGGAGACCTACAAGAAGGAGAAACTGGTCTAGTAACTGGAGACTGGCTCCGAACAACTATCTCCATCACCGGCTCTGAGAGACTGGGAGGCGATGCTGACTTGGTCATTTCACCCATTTCCTTCGGCCTTGAAGCCAATGGAGCCGAGGAAGCTAAAGCAGACTTGGCAACTTTCTCTGGCAGCGCTGATAAAACTGACTGAGCCGGAGAGCGTTTTTTTTGATTTAGAGGTCTTGTCTGTTTTAGAGGGAGAGGACTTAGAACTGGAAGCCCTCTCCAAGTCTTCTTCGAAGGAGGGTTTCAGTAATCCCTTCAGAATCAGTTTGTTCTTCCTCTCTTGAAGAACGCGTGGGCTAAAGGCGTGACAGAACACACAGGATTCTTGGAGGTGGATAGCCCCCAAGCAATACATGCACACAGAGTGCCCATCAGTAATAGACATTTTATATCCACAATTATCACATTTTTTGAAGCCCGAAGGCTTGTGTTCTTTTGTAACCTTAGACATATTGGTATGACACTGCACACAATATCAGAAGAAAAACCCGACACCAACAGAAAAACGCGGGAACTATGCCTCTAAATTAAACGGTCATAGAACAACAAACACCACACGGAAAAATAGGACCTCTAACTTAAACGGTCCTGACAAACAAAACAAGGGAGGACTAGGTCCTCTAACTGAAATGGGCCTAGCCCGTAAGAAGGGAAGGAACGCAAATGGGATACAAAGACAAAAAAACATGGAACAGGCTACACAAACAGTTTTATCAAAAAACAGAGACTAGCTATGAAAATAGCTTTTGGAGCAAACTACTAAAAAGTAGAAGGAAAGTTATACTTAGCTACGGCCAAGAGCGAGACCACATTTGAGCGTAACGAGCAGCAAACAACATCTGGGGAAAGGGAGCATCAGTGCAGCATGGGATACCTCTTAGCCAAGAGCTAATTGAAGACTTCGAGCTAGAGTATGGCCGAGTCGGAGCCGAGGTTCAGCTCTGAACCCCAAGGGTAAGAATGCAGGAGACATTGGACTACATAACATCTCTTTTTACAAATGCCAGATGATATAGAAGTATGGCCTGGTTTTTTGCCTGAATTAGACAATCGTCCAGGTATGGATATATCTGAATATTTCTTTTCCTGCAAAATGCAATTACTGGAGCCAGGCACTTTGTGAATACCCTGGGCGCAGTACACAAGCCAAAGAGCAGTGCAGACAACTGATAATGCAAGTAGCCTGCTTTGAAGTATGGCCTGTTTTTTTGCCTGAATTAGACAATCGTCCAGGTATGGATATATCTGAATATTTCTTTTCCTGCAAAATGCAATTACTGGAGCCAGGCACTTTGTGAATACCCTGGGCGCAGTACACAAGCCAAAGAGCAGTGCAGACAACTGATAATGCAAGTAGCCTGCTTTGAAGTGTAGGTATCTTCTGCAAGATTCCCCGATTGGGATATGCAGGTAAGCTTCTTTTAACTCTAGAGATGCCAACCAGGCATCTTTGCCTAGCATAGGAAGTAACCGGTGAAGAGTCAGCATCTTGAATTTTGGAATGTCCAGAAAGGTGTTTAGAGTAGACAGGTCCAGAATTGGACACCATGATTTGTCTTTTCTGGGTACCAGGAAAAGCTTGGAATAGAAACCTTGTCCCTTTTCCTCTTCTGGTACCTGTTGAATAGCCTCCATGTTTAAGAGGGAAAGTACTTGTTTTTGAGCCTCTGCCCACTGATTTGGGGGCAGGTCTGGCCACCTGTTTGGTGGTGGCAACGTGTGGAAATGAAATCTGTATCCCTGGGACACTATATTTAAAACCCATTTGTCCTGGGTTATGAGTTCCCAGTTTTTTTGCATGAAGAGCAGTCTTTCCCCCCAAAGGGGCGGCTAAAAGGTAAGTGTTTGATAATTTTAAAGGAAAGTCATTGAGACTGTTTACCATAGGGGGGGTGTCTTGTTATTTCCAGATTTGGAAGTGGAGGCCCCCCATTGCTTAGTTCTGAGTCCCCTGGGGCTGAAACCTGGTGCTTTTGGAGTGTCTGGGTTTGGCTTGAGAGGATCTGGAAGGAACTGGAAAGGATCACTTCTTAGTAGGCCAGTGCCTACTAAATCTTGGAGGTTGCACTTGTAAGAAATCGTTTACAGTTTGCATAGATTTAGCTTCATCTTCCATCTTTTATAGAACTTCTTCAGCCTTACTGCCAAACAGGTGGTCCTGATTTAAAGGAGCATCCAACAATTTTGCTTTAACATGATCAGGCAGAGATTGCTCCTTAAGCCAAGCATGCCTCCAAGCACAGACCCAGTAACAGCTGCCCTGCAAGAGGCCTCTAAATAATCAAACCCACATTGCAAAATATGTTTTCCAACTTGTTCAGCAGAATGCAATAAATCCTGTAAATCTTTATTTTCCACACAGTCATAAATCATCATCATTTTCTGTTTAAGCAGTCCAATAACATGCTGTTGATATTTTAACATATGAAATTGGCAGTTTAAAGCCCTGCTTGCCAAGGTTGCAGAAGTATAAACCTTTTTACCCCATCTATCCCGCGCCCTGGAGTCTCTATCAGAAGGGGTAGGATTTTTAGCAGTAGAAGCCTTAATGCCCTTGGGCCCCTGAGAAATGGTTTCTGGATCCGCAACAGGATTTTTGAAAAGGAACTTGTGGGACTCAGGAACCCTGTAGTATCTGTCAGGTTTACTAGGAGCCGGAGACAGAGAATCAGGGGCCATACTGGATTCCGAAAACATCAACAATGTCTAGTACAGGAGGTATGGCCAAAGGCCTATGCTAAGGTAGAAGAAGGAAATCCCTAAGCCTCTTTTTTGAATCAGAAAATTTCTGACTTTCCCAGTGGAAATGCTCCCTTAAGGTATGTAAAGTTTCCCCAAAAGAAAAGTCCTCAGGGGGGAAGCAGAGAGAATGGAATCCTCTGCATCAGAATCCTCATAAGTAGGTATGGATAAATGCAGGTCATTAGAAGACTCAGAAGAAACAGAGTCCTGATCAGAAGATTTGTAGTCAAGCTCAGCCCTAAGCCTCTTAGAAGCAGGGGGGGGGGGGGGTTGACTACCCCTGATTAGAGTAATAAGATCTTCAGCCATTTTGATAATTTGTTTTTTAGGCATAGGGGACTGAACATGTGGCCTGGGCTTCGGTTTTTTAGACATAGATCGAGATTTAGGCTTTAGTATAGAAGGTGGAGTCGGTTTAATATGCAAGTCTGTAGGCCTGAATACACCCTCAGAAGCCGGTGCCTACACAGCGGCTCTGGACCCATCCAAGGTAGAGACATCCGCGGGTTCCATAGGTGAAGCATCTCGCGGCATACCGGACTCTGAATGGGTCTCAGCAGAGGCTTGCGAGTCAGATGTAGCGGGTATCAGGGGCTGCGAAAGCGTCTCACTGAGTACCGACGAATTGGCGACTGGCTTAGGAGAAGAGTCATTGGCAGTTTTGGACCTCGATGGCCTCTCTCTGTCTTTATCTTTGCGTTTTTTTCTAAATCCCAGTAGTCGGATGGCTAACCAACGTCATTTCTGGATGACTAAGCCGAGAACTGAAATATTTAGAGGCAAAAATGTACCGACAACGGATAGTGCACTGATTAAATAAAACACAAAACCGACAGCAAGGTACGTCGTGAGCCTAGGCAAGGAATACAGTACAAATGAAAATTTATTTATTTATTTATTTATTTCAGTTTGATTACCGGGGAAGTCCACTGGGCCAAGAAGTACCCATTTTCAGTGGAGGCCTGGGGAGAAAAGCTCCAAAGACAGTACAATCAAGGTTGCATACAGTAATGGATGATAATACAATGTCACAAACAGTTAAGAATATGTGAGATGCAGTAGTAGGCAATACAGAAAGGATTACATAAAATACAATTATGAAAAGTACAATGTCCAAGATGCAGAGTCTACTAAGAAAGAAAAAAAAAAAAAGTTAAAATCTTTGAGGTATTTGCTTTCCACAAGTAATGCAATTATTAACTTTTACTGACATTGGTAAGGAGCAAGAAAAAATGTCCCCAACGGGGTATTTAGCTTTAAGTTGAAGACTTCGGTTCTGAAAATCGAAAACGAAAATTTCAGGAGTTGGCCGACCGGCACTTGCATACTGCTTCTGCTACGGGCACCGCACGGCAAGAAAGACTGGTGTAATGGCGTCGGCTGCATGTTTTATACCCCTGACGTCATGGAAGAAGGGACAGCAACCGACACAGGACCAAAGACTTTGTTAATCAGGCCGACTGAGGGCAACCTGCCAGCAGATTTCCCAAATGTAATGACTGCAACAGTGAAACACGAAGAACATCCAGAGGGAAGATCTACCACCTAGAAGACAGAATGTCCTAAGGAGAAGTAAACCATCAGTACTGACGAGGCATGTTTGTGGACTGTCGGCTCCCTCTGACCAGAAGACACTGCACCCAAAGCAGGAGTCAGAATAGAGCTATCGAATGCCAAGGGGCAGAGACGGCTCCAACAACTTCAGAGTTGACTCTTAACCCCTCAGATCTGAAAATGAAGCTTCAGGTCTGAGAGCCGTCTGGCTCAGATATGTCCAGAGGCAGTGCACTCAGAGAAAACACGGGATCGGAGGACAGAGGAATCTTCAGACTGAAACAGTCTTCTCCAGGAGTCTCAGATCTGAGAGCTCCAAAACAGAAGAACATATTGGAGAAGGAGCCAGAATCAGTAGGGTTGTATGAGTAAAGGTCTCTAGAGCCATTGGGGTAGGAGCCGGGAGAAATCCCATCTGAATTTGTAATGAGAGAAACTTCCTCATCATTCATAGGTAGGTACTAGGCTATCGGCCCAAGGGCCTAAGCAAGCCTAGCCAACAAGGTTCCCCGGCTTATGCCACCCAAAAAAGTTAATTTCCTGTGCCCCTGTCGAGCAGAGCCACAGAAGTGATCCCCGGGTTGTATTTCCTATTTCCCATCCACTCATCAAGATTTTTCTTGGAGTGCTAATGAGGAACTTTGCTTGACATAGATGGGTAAGCTTGTTCCAGAGTACAGGAAGTCTCTGGGACAGGAATCTATCCCTCCAGCATGTCCTGTTTATTGTGGTGACAAGGTTTAGGTCCCTAGAGCATGTAGCGCGGAAGGATTGGGATTTCTTAAGGTGTAGCATGTCCAACTGCTCTGGGTTTAATGGGTCTCTATATTACAAGACTGAAGACGCATTCTTTCAAATGCGTCTCGGTCGAACATAAATGGCAGAGAATATCGAAGCGGCTGTTAAACAAATTATTTTCCTGGGAAAGAATTTGCGTGGCTGCTTCGGTACTTTGCCGTTTTCGGCACTGTAGTGCGGTCTCGGAGTTGGTATATTTAAGTAGGGGGGGGGCGCAGCCCCCCACTTAATGTAATGTTAGAAATTGTTTTTTATTTTTTTTTTGTTGAAACAGCAATTTTTTTCCCTTGGAAAAAAAAAAATCACTGTTCTGACACTTCGACATTGTAAGCTTTTGCTTACATAGGGTCGATTAATCACCGTTCGCTTTTTTAAACATTTGGTGATCTAATATAGACCCGGTTTAACATAGCTTTATATGTTAGGCAGAGATCTCCTCTGAGTAGGCGATATGCTACAGAGTAAAGCTGGAGGTTTTGAGACGGTCAGTGTAGGGCATCTGTTTGAGGCCAGTAATCCTCTTTGTGAGATACTTCTGTGGCTTTTCAGCTGCTGCAGATGTCTTGTGAGGTACATTCCAAAAGGGGCGTTGCACTCTATAATGGGTCAAATGAGTGCCGAGTAGAGGGGAAAAATATGACCTTTTTTCGTGGATGAGAACCCCTTTGTGATGAGGTGCACCACATAGGATTTCCTGACTACTGTGGCGATGTGATTATCAAAGGAGAGACTACTGTCCACTTGGGTCCCAAGGTCTCTTATCACACATTAAGTAGACTGCCGTTTATGTGGTAGTTCATGGGTACAGAGTTTTTACCAAAGGGGATGACAGTGCACTTTTTTGGCACTGAGCTTGAGGCCATGCCTGTGACACCAGGCATCTGTCTCAGTGAGGCCCTTCTGTAGGATTCCACATCATTTGGGGACTCTATTATGGCTCGTAGTTTGCAGTCATCTGTGAACTTCGTTAGCCAGAGGCCTTCTGTGTTAGCCTGTACTTCAGAGAAGTAGATACCAAACAGGAGAATTCCCAGGACTGAACTCTGTGGTACTCCACTTGTCACTGGTTTGAAGTCAGATTTGGAGTCTGCAACTTTTACAGTGTGGGTTCTGTCAGTGAGCCAGTTGGCTACCCATCTTGTGACATAGGGATTTATACCTAGTTTAGTGAGTTTAGCTATTCCGTCCACATCCACTTCTGAGAGATTTCTGGGCGAAGAGGAAGAGACTATGGAGGGAGATTGGCATCTTTCCAGGAAGGGAGATGGGAGCCAAGAGGGTACTGGGTCCAGGGAAGATGCATACCTTGTCCGAGGTAGATGTTTAGGCTCCAATTGGGTTGGATTTGAAGAGATGGCTCTGGTGTCTGAAGTCACTGGATCCAAAGATTTAAGTGTTGGATCCAAAGTTTTTTTTTCGAGTCTTCTTTCTAGGTTCTAAGGTCGGATCCAAAGGAGACTGAGAAGAGCTAGGATGTTTGGAAGGCCTCTTTTGCCTCTCTCTCAAGTTTGGAAATTTGGACTCCAGTCAGTGATGCCCCAACAGCTGAAGAAGGCAACTGATGATTAATTTATTCTTCCTATCAATCAGTGTGCTTGGATTAAAAGCCTTACAAATGGAGCATGAAGCTTGCAAATGTTTGGGTCCCATGCACTATATGCAAATACTATGAGCATCAGAAAACAGGATCTTATACCCGCATTTGCTGTGCTTCTTAAAACCTGTTTATGCTACAACAGTCTACAGCAACAACCACAGTACAACAGAAAGAGAAGATATAGGCATATCAGGGCAACAACAAAAACTAGTCAAAAGACTACAAAGCACTACTTTTGGTTTTGGTATTAAGAAATATCGACTAGCAGTAAGGGAAAAATTACCAGTATGGTAATTAAGAACTACACGCAGTAAATAGCATACATGTAAAAAAAGAAAATAAGAAACACTAACAAGTGTTAAGTAAAAACAAATTACCAACCATGGTAAGTGATAAAACAACACAGTATAAACAAGGTAAAGGCAGAATAACAGTCAAAGATTTGAAGATGAGAAAAGGTGTAAAAAAATAATTTTTGAAAAGGCACACAAGAGCTGCAGTGACCACGTCTGTTCACAATGGTGGCAAAAGAGCTATTGGGAATGAGGGGGACTACCGCATTGTGGGTAAGGAAGGAGCACAAGAGCTTGTAGTATCCACGAGCTGTGAAATATCAGCCAAGTTGGACCAGAGGATCGGATCCAAACCTATATGTTGAGAAATGAATGAAAACTGACATCAGAGCAATAGATATCATTCAGTGTAAGTGGGAACAGAGAATAACACACTTTAGCAGGGGTAAATTTAACTTTAGAATAGATAATACCTGTGGGTGCAACTGCCAATTTGTGGAAACTGCTCCTATCTAAAGAAGCAAACTTCATTTTTTGAAAATATAAATGTTGTAAATTAAGAGAAGATGGGGTGGTTATGAAAACTTTTGTTTGCATGTTTTCACTAAAGCTAGGTTTGAAAATATGGACATTATATAGACATGAGAAAAAGCATCTGCATAAGAGATCAGCCTGCAAAACAGTGTGTGCATGTAAGCTAAAAGTTGGAACTACATATTCGAAAGAAGTGCCATGTACAACAGGTGGCAGTAATACCTTTCTATCACAATGGTGACTCTCTCTGTATCATGGAATGTAATTTGCCTTACAGATGCAGACAAAAAAGCAGAGAGTATTGAATTATATTAAGAAATCCAGGGAGCAAATAGCAATATTGCAATAAATCCATTTGGGTAGAAATGAACAAGTGAAGTTGATGAACATTCAAAATATTAGGGACAAAGGAATAGGGAAGTAATACTACAAATTTTGCTAGAGGGACTCCAGTAACAGAAGATGGGGAAAAGACAATAATGATAGATCTGTGGCATTAAAGGGTATTGGCAGGGGAGGAGAATTATGATGGAATATACTTAGAACGCTTCTGTCTGGACACTGACCTGTAGGACTGGAGAACTCCTTTGGCACACTCTAGCAAGGGCAACAAACTCCAAATTCAAGCTCCTGCACTACCCATAACTACTTGCTGCCAAGGCACCCCCCCCCCCCAGATAGAGTATGCAAATTCTAAGTAATAACCATAGCAACAGAAGCACACATACACAGAAAAAAAATGGAATGAAAAGAAAGGAATGAATAGAGCCATTTACCTAAAGGCTCCCCAGAATATGACAATTTGGAGGCAAATGTGGGCAGGTTGTTCCAGTGACTGGACAAAGGCCAGATAAATCTAATATTCTGGTAAGTAAATAACTTGTGTATATGTCAGGTCATGTCCAGACACTAGGACTGTAAGAAACTGGTGTCAAGAGGTAACCAGTGTGGTGGAAGCCAACAAACCTTTCAGAATGGTTGCTACCAAATGACTACCTCCTGTGGTGTATCAATAAGATCTACAATCAGATAGTCATTTAGTTAGTGTGACTTTGATAACCTTCTGGTCCATTCTAGCCAGAGAAAACCTGATGGAAAGTTGCTTATCCTTCCAGAAATGTTCTGTGCAGGCTAGATGAAATCTTAACTGCCTCTGTATTTGCAAGCAATGAAGTAGGTACTTCCCTTTGTAAGAGGATCTCTGTAAAACATAGGTAAATGAACGCAACAACCATAGCCTGCTTTAGGCATCAGTGAACTCTACGGTCGCTGGGGAACCCCAACCACAAAGTTATTTTGATATTTTGTAACATGTCTGTCAGACCAACAAAACTAGTACACCAATTCTGTGCACTTAAACCAGGTGGATATTGCCTCTAAAATTCAAAGATCTCTCTGGTTATAGTAACAGTGTTTTGTCAAGTAACAGGCTTCGCAATTTCATTAAATATTTTACCACTGAAATAGCGCTTTTGGCTTAGTTAAATCCTGTTGATGGACATTCTCTCCGCTAAAACTATCACACCCAACTTTAGGCACCTGTAATACCTGTGGCTTCCAAGGGGACCCTTTAATCACAATTGAATGTGTGGGGGCCCTACAAAAGCTGCTGCTGGTTGGGGAAAATGAGAAAAAAAACAATTGTATTAATTTTCTGATTATACTATTTAACCGAAACAGGACTGTGATATGATTAATCAGTGAATGAACCGATTCATTCATAGTGCAAGGTAAGCACTAGACATCAGCAGTCCAGAGTAACTGATCCCACTGGATACCTTGGATTTTAAGAAGGGCTGATGCTTCCAGTCTTCAAGGATGGTTTTCCCTTTTAGGGAGGTTTTACAAATAATGTCAGAACACCAGATAATATAATTCTCAACTTCTTTGCTTTAGAATTCTGGGCAAAGCCAAAAATAACAGCAGAATAAACAATGAAAACCAGAGACACATTTTAAATATTACACTAACTCACTTAAAAAGTTAATACAAAAGTGCATTTTTGCATCAACATGCATTTTTGGACAATAAGAGTCAATAAATCCAGACATCGGAGTTTCATACTATCTGTAATCCTGAATGACTTACCAGCAAATCAAACTTTTTTTGAGGGATACAGCAAAAATAAGAGGGAACAATCAAGGACAGTTTGTAAAACCAGGGACTGACAGGTATGCTTCACACCTCAAAGAGGTAAATAAAACTGACCGACTCCTGTTGCTGTCTGACAACTGCCAAACAGTCACAGATCTGGTGTGGCAGTACCAGTTTTGCACAATGCATTGCTATTTGCTGTAATAAATGCAAAACTAGTAGTGCTAAGGCTTGTGTGTGTGTGCATGTGCTGGTCACCCCCAGCACCTCAAAAACATGCATCAGGTGAAATGGAATTCCTTCCTTTTCTGTGGAGGTGATCATGCAGTGTGTGCATGTATGTGCATGTGTGCTCACATACGTGTGTATAAAATGCCACTGATTTTTATCTGCGCACACACAACAGGACACATACTTTACTCTACTAGGTAACAGCAAAAAATGCAATTAGCAAGTAATTATATTTCAAAAATTAGACAAAATATATTACAGAACATTCAGATACTTGGATCATCTGAGTCTGGTGGCCCCACACCCCAGACTGCATAATGGAATTAGTGGTGACCTCTGCTCTCAACTGCAACCATTCCAAAACCAGCTATGCTCATGTGTGTGGGTACCAAATGTTGCTGTAGGTTGTGTTATGTGTGTGGAGGGGGCTGCAGATAGTGTCATTACTTTTTTAATTTTCGTCCCAGTCAAACCTTAGAGGTGTACACAGGTCATTACAGCTTCTGTCTGGGCTGGGGACTGTGTTCATGGTTTCTTTTACTTTTCTCACAGACCTCAGAGGTGTACAAAGGAGGTTACTACAGCTTGTTTAGGAGCAACAAACAGGAATACATTACTATAATATATATATATATATATATATATATATATATATATATATATATATATATATATATATATATATTTAACTTTCCTTATAATCAGACATCAGGTATGTGTACAAATGACTGCCTTGGGGGGATGCATGCTATGTATGTGTGTGTGACAGTAGTCACTTCTTGAAATACATGACATTGGCCATTTGAACCCCTGCTTTCATCCCAATCTAACATTGGAGGGATGCACATGTAGCGTTGGTCTTTTAGGGGTTAGTGAGGCAGGCAGTATTCCCAGATAGGATTGGTGCATCCTCACAATTGCTTTGCTAGGTTTATTGCGAGCTAATAATTTTGTCACCTTTGACCATAAAAAATTTGGGCACAACTTAGACACAAGACTGAAATTCTTTTCTTACTCATGACTTTTGCTTTGACCTGGATTAAAAGGTTGGGAAATGCTCGAAAATGTGCCCCAGAGCATCTACAACTCTATGGGTTTGGGGGGCCCCAGCTTGAGTTATTTACTAATTAGTTACTACTTTGCTGTCTTTTTGAAGTGCTGGGGTCAACCAGAGCACATGGATCAATGCACACACATGCACAGAGGGAGGGCATGCAGACTCCACACAGCCAAGAACTCAACCAGTGCACAGCACTATGATGCCAGGAAAGGTGTGTTGAAAGGATGCATGGATAAACTGAACAGCAACATCGAATTTCTTTCTTAATTATGACTTCTGTTCCAGTCATCATGGATGAAAACGTTGTGTCAAAAGAAAAAAAAAATTTAAATGCACTTCACACCATACAGAAAGTCATGACTCCTTGAAAAAAAAAAAAAAAAAGAGTAAAAAGGAAGAAAAAAACTAATGTGCAGCTTTTGGGGAGCCCAAGATGGAGGAGAACAGAGGAGAGCACTGGAGAATGTGTGCACGCACGTGTGTGTAAGAGAGTTAAACAGCAGACAGTGTCTAGGGTGCCATTTCACCTAAGTCCAGGCCTATACATAGAGCTGCTGTAATGCATCATTGTTGCAACTAAAAGCCAGTAACTGAATGTCCCTTTGTGAGATGGGCCAACATACTGTGGTACACAAGACTGCTGTAATGCAAGAGCATTGCAACTACAAGTCAGTTTGTGCATACTACTCAAACTTTGCAGCATGAACTAATAGGGTCTATATCACTGAAGTCAGTTCAACAAACGGCATTTCATCAGAAATACTGTTCATCGACCCCCCACCCCCAATTATATATACCATCTCAGAGACTGCACTACAGTGGAGAAAGGGCAAATTTCCCGATCCCTACTGTAATGGGATCTCAGTAAGAACAGTTTGGCAAATGGCATGTTCGACAAAATGCCATTTGATCTCTTCTTTCGATGACAATAATAGGGACCCAAACTAAAAGGCTTGCTTAGGAGGGGTGGCAATGACAGGTTGACACTTAAGACTGGAAGTGCACAGGGGGCCCCATCTAGACATTTGCTGGGAATCCCCAAACTGCTAACACTGGCCCTGGTACTGGCTCAGGTTATTCTGAGTGGCCACTTCAGGCATAAAGGGTGGACTGGCCCTCAGTAATGTTCTATCCCAGATTAAGGATGTGTAATTCTGACATCTTCCTAGCAGAAGTGATAGCCACCAGTAATGCAGTCTTTCAAGACAAACATTTAAGTGGAATTGAACTAGCTTGTTTGAATGGTGATTTCATTAAGCTATCCAGCACATTAAGATCCCAAGATAATGCAGGTTTTACTAAAAGGGGTCTAGCATGGAAATACTTTTGAGAAAGACCTTATGTGACCTACGGAGAAGTCAAGGAAGACATTACGAATCCAGCAAGGAATGAGGAAATAGCTGCTAGGTGTGCCTTAATGGAGTAGTAAATGGCTCTTTTGTTGTAAAATTCTGCTAGGAAGGACAAAACTTGTTCTAAAGGTGTAGAAGCTGGAAGAATATTCCTCTCTTGAGCCCATGTGGAAATGTTTTTCCATTCCCTTTAGAGATCCTTCTGGTAGAAGTTTCTATGAAGCCTTGAGAAGTTTAACCACATCAGGATGGAAGAAATGGTTACTGGCCATTAAAGGAATTGGAGAAACCAAGTGGTTAGATGAAAAGATCGAAGATTTGGGTGAGTCTGCTCAGAGGGGCGACTCTGTATAGAAGGGGCTTGCAGAGGGTTTTTCTTCTTCAAGTGAAGCCATAGTAATATAAACCATGTATGATGTGGCCAGAATGAGTTCTGCCTTGCAATCTCTGACCTTCTGAAGTAGTCTTGGTAACACATTAAGGAGAAGAAAGCAATATAAGATTCTCAGAGGCCAATCACATCAGGATGCATCTCGGGATGGCTGGTCTTGTACCATGCTGAAGCAGTGAGGCATTTGGTGTTGAATAGTTAAGCAAAAAAATTGCAACAGCCCCCCCGCCCACATTTCTTGAATATGCTGCATACTACAGTAGTGCTGAGAGACCACATGTGTGGCAATAATATGGCTGTTCAGTTTGTCCATTTTGGAAAACTCAGGTATGCGTTTTGTTAGATACAAAGCCCACTCCCATATGTTTAATGCTTCTCTGCATAGGGAAGAGAAAAATTCCTCTTTGCTTGTTTACATAACATACTTTTACCAAGTTATCTGACTGTATGGCTACTGCACCTTGAGGGAGCAAGTCTTGAAAGGTCTAAAAGGTTAGGAGGACTGCTATAATCTCTATGTGCAGGCCTCTAATGAAGGCTATGAAACAAACCATCTTGTCTAAGTAGTGACCCTTCCACACACCCCAGGGTCCATGGTTACAGTTGCACCCCAGAGTAGTCTGACAAAAAGCACACACACTGACAAATTTTAATGATCCATTCACCAGTTTAGACTTTCTGCAAGACAAAAAGGTTTTGAACTTGTAATGCATAGACTGAAACAACCAAGTCCGCTGCATTTGATGGGTCTGTTGCAAGATTCTCATACTGAGTCTGGCATGAGTAATCATCTGGATGAAGAACCCATCAGAACCAGCAATCTGAATACAAAAGCAGCCGATGGATGTCTGTCTTGTAACAATCATGTGACATCCAAAATTAGGGAGAAAAACCTGCCTTGATGTAAGACCAGCTGTCTCAGTATGTTGTGGTGGTAACTTATGAATATAAAATCCTGTGAAGGTTCTAGCTGACATCTGGCCACATTCACTATGATCCCCAAAAACAGACAGGTCAGAAGCAAGTACTGTCATGCTAGGATGAGCTTTTCCATAGTGTGCACCATCAGAAGCCAACCATACAAGTACCAAAGATTTGCACAGATGCACATAGGCTGCGACAGGGGCCCTGCAGTTTTTTTTTTTTTTGGGGGGGGGGTTGGAGCTATGGAGATGATACTATGGCTATCTTTATATGTAGGCAAGCACCATGAAGATCCACAGAACACATCCAGTACCCTGTCTGGACACAACGCAATAAGGCATGCACCACGACCATCTTAAAGTCCTTCACAATTAGACTGAGTATTGGGCTGAGGTCCTTTGTATTTTTGGGGCACTAAAGAATCTGGAGTAAAAACTACATTCCTATCTGGTCTGGCGGGGTGTCTTGGAGGATTCTCCTATTGAGGGGACTCGCCCTCCTGTAAGGTCGCTTCCTTTTGATGGGGTAGCACTGCTGGAGAATGAGAAGACAGCCTGGTGGGCTTATCCAAAAAGAGAATGTACTTTCCTGTAGACATTTTATTCCTTACCCATTTGTCCTGCATGATGGACAGCCATGCCTGAATGTGTAAGGAGACACATCCCTCGACAGCCTTCAGAGTGGAAGAGTCATGCAAACCCTTCAGGGGCTGTAAGGGGAAAAATCCCAAAAAGAATTCCCCTGGATGCCTGATGACTGAGACCACCTCTGCCCCTTGGACGGAGACAGGAATGAAAATCTCCATTGCCTCGAGACCCTTTGCTCTGTGTCCCTAGAATACCATAGCTTGTACCTAGACCTACTGGAGACACATACGCCATTAAACCAAATACCCTATTCATGGGAGATGAACTACCCCTCTACGGACAGGGGAAACCTACACTGCCTCTTACTCAGAGGCACAATGATTCCTGGACTTTAAAACAAAATTCCCTTGTTCAGACAGTGTGCACACTAACCAGTGGATCAAACATAATGGCCCTGGCACTCACCAATATGGGAGAGAGCTGAACCTCCTATGTCATGTCCTCTAAGTGAGGCTGGACCATAAAGTAGTCTCCTTTGGAATAAAAATCAACTTGGTAACCCCAGCAAACCCTGTAACAGAAAGGAAGTATTTGCAGAACTGCTCACAGAGACCCTGTACAACAATGAAAATTGCTGTATAGAGGCTTTGTACTTACTAGAAGTAAGCGCTAAACAAACTAAGCATACCACACTGGTGGAATCATAGCCTTAACAAGTTATATAACAAAAGGAGAAAAAATTCATGGCTAAAATCAGAACAGCAACTCCAATAACGATATGAGCTCTCCAATTAAACTAAACAGGAAGCTAAGAGAACTAATCAAGTCCAACAAGGCCAATTAGGTTAGCATAGCCTCACGGGGTAAAGACAACCACAAGGCCTTCCACAACTATGTCCGAAAGCTCAAAGAAAGCACACATCAGTGTTCCTAACTGGTGGTTAATGGTGCCACCTTCACCGAACAGTGACACAGCAAATTTGCTGGCTAATAAATTCAGCTTAAAATTCACCCCCCCTCCCCCCACTCCCCCTGCCTCCCTCCCTGAAATACCTATTAGCATGACCCCTCAATTATTAGCTGGGAGCAAGTCCTAGAGGCGCTTGCTAAGTCCAAAAACACAGCCTCAATGGGGCCCAACAATATTCCAAGATCCCTTCTAAATAGAATGAAAACATTACCTATCAGGACCTTTACATTCTCTTTTCAACTACAGTGTCAAAACAGGCTTTGTACCATAAGAATGGAAGACTGCAACGGTTATCCTACCTGACCCATGACACTACAGACCTATTAGTCTGACTAGTCTAATATACAAAGCCATGGAACGAATTATGGAAATTATTAACAAAGACAAAGGAAACAGTTAGGCACTAAACCAAACCCAGTTTGGTTTTGCCAAGGGAAGATCACGTCTACTACAATTGGTCGATGCTTTTGAGGTGGTCACCAAACCAATGGATAAGGGGAAAACTGCATACTACCTACTTGGACCTGGATAAGGCATTCAGAACAATACCTTACTCTGATATACCTGACAAACTCACCAAATTGCCAGCTGTGTCACAGGACCCTGGAAGTCAGGACTGGTGATAATACTTCCACTAAGAAACTGGTCACTAGTGGGGTACCTCTGGTCTTTGTGCTGTGACTGCTCCTACTTGGCATCTACTTCTCAGAGGTAAAAGCTAATGTCAAGGACCTTTGGCTGACTAAGTTCACAGATGACTGCTAAATGCCAGCTATTAGATTCCCCCCATGATACAAACATCTTACAAGAGAATCTAACACAAACAAATAACTGGTGCCAAAGTCAAGGTCTAAATCTTAATGTCAAGAAATGCATTACAGTGCCTTGTAGGAAAACTGTCACCCAAGCTAATTACTCCAGCAATAAGGCATAACATATGTAGACAGTAATCTGGCCTTTGACCACCATGTGGCCAAGGTAGTAAGAAAATCATTGCATGTCACCCAACATAGAATGGCATGGCTTCCAGGTCCAAGGAAATCATAGTGCCACTTTATTCAGCCCTTATCAGACCCATCATTAAGCATAATTCTCCCTGTGGCATGCACCTGAACAAACATATCCAACATCTGGAACTCCCACGAAGGTACCTTACCAGAGGAATCCAAGGTATGAACACATTTGTCCTATATGGATCACCTTAAAGCCCTATCTTTATACTCTCTACAGGGTACTAAGAGGCAATCTATGCCTGGCATACAAGACATCCTTTAATCCAGCTGATGTACCTTTTGCACATATGCAAAGTGAACAGCATCAGAATCACTAGATACGATGATTTAAATTTTGGATGCAACATAAGACGTGCTGGCAAGACAGATGTGTGCCTCAGATGATTCCCATGCTCTGGAACAGGCTCCCCATCCATCCAAATCAGAGTCCATCCCTAACCCCATTTAAGCGTAACCTTGACTAATGTATGGGAAATCAGAAATTCACCCTGGAACTGGTCCTCATGTCTCAGATAGAGGCAAACAGTAATGCCAAGCTAACATACCTCAATAACCTCTAGAAACTTCGTAACATACCCCACCCAAACAAATGACCATGATACATAGGGACACAACTGGGCTGAATTGCACGGTTAGGTCATTAGCCTAGTATGCAACTATTAACCTAAGAATCTGTTCTGGGGCTGTTGAGATTTGTGAAACCATAAATTCTTTGCTCCTTTCCAGAAACACTGGAAAGAGCACTGCAGAACAGTGATCCCAACAACTGAGTGTGTTTTGCCCGCTTGTTTACAAGCTGACTGTCTCTCTAGCTTGTTGCCCAAACAAAGTGGTGCCATCAAAGGGAGCACTGATGAATACTACCTTAAACTGGTCAATGAGGTTAAGCCAGGCCTGTCTACTCAAAGCCAGTGATGAAGTAGTATTTACTGTCGCCACAAGTCTCCAACTGAAAACAGGGGTCAACTGCTGGCAAATGTTTCAGATTGTTTGCTGCTTTGCTTGTAATCTCCCTCTGAAATTAATATGTGCCATGTAGTTCAATGCCTGGATGGTGATATTACTGGACCCTTAGGCATGTTTCCCAAATCTATCCATCCTCCTGAACTCTGTTAGGGGAATGAACAGTCAGAGCTCTCTGAGAAGTCTTTCCTATTGTCTACCGCAACCACTATGGAGTCGACAAAAGGTGCCTTAATCCAGTCATCTGTCTTTGGGTGTGGGTGTAACACAGCACTCATTTGGACTTCCTAGGGGACAGGCTCAGTTACATTTGGTTCCTTCTATACTAATGCAGACCATGTCCACCAGACTGATGGTGGTTGGGTGGGGACACTACCCGTACTGCAGGCAGGGATCAGTTATAGAGTGTCCTCTGGGGGAGGTGAGTCTATGAGCAAGGATTCCCTCGGTCTCATCACTTCCAATATTTCACTAAAGGACATATCCTTTTGAGTGGATTTGGGGGGACCCTTACCTTCATCAAGATCTGTATTCAGAGTGGGAGACTCTGAAGGGGAGTCCAGCTGCCTCCTCTTGGACTTCCTCTTCTGGAGGGTGGGAGAGAGTCATCATCTGAACTCAACTGGGAAGAGGGTACTCCAGATTTCAGACTAGGTCTGCAAGTCCCTTTGTCTTCAGAATAGGTCTGCAAGTCCCTTTGTCTTGAAGAAGTCTAGATGAAGTTCAGCCCAAGGTCTCAGGTTGGAACCAATATAATGCTGACACTATGGGTAAAAGATCTCTGCTTGGCTAGCCGCTGTGCCACTTATTCCCCCAAAATACTCATGGCTCGAGCTGACAAAACTTACCAACACTGAAGTCAAAATATGTGCACTGACCCAGTCAGTGTCAAAGCCTTCAGCAATGAAGCCAAGATGGGGACGCTCAGTACCAAGATGTCAAATGCATAGCGCTTAGACTGATATGGATCGATGTGCTATTCTTGGAGGGGAGGTAAATATGGCTATTAACAGAATAAAGATTCTGATGAAAGGAGAACTTAAGAAAACTCTATTGATGGTGAGTTTTGGTGAAAGGAAAGCATTCAGTAGAGATAGCTGGGATTTTATGAGTGAGGAAATTGTAGCATTTGCATTTCCTGACAGAATAATAGGGTTAATTAGGAGAATACATGAAGGGTTGGAGGCAAGAATGAAGGTGGAAGGGTTCCTCCAGCAAGCTGTGTTTGAACAGTGGGACAAGGTAGGCCTGCCCTCTTTCCCCTTTGTAACTTGGTTTACATTTAGAGCCAATGGTAAGTAAATAAGGGACTCAAATTCAAGGATATAAGGGTATAGTAATCAAAATGTTAGTTTTATTTGCAAATATTTCGTACTTAAAACTTTTAGAAAAGGGCATTTTAGCATTGTGGAACATTTTGACAGTTAAGTTTTTTTGGGATATAAAAATAATAAAGATTAAACAAAGGCTATAGCAGTCAACTGTTTACCCACACATGAATTAGCTCATGAGTACTCATACTTATGGGGAGATAAAGCATTTAGCACTATGAATTAAAAAAAAATAGTATGCTACGGCAGTTAAGGATATTGGAGAAGAGGCTAAACAAAAGGTAATACAAAATACTGAGAACTTAAAAATTCTTTACTATGGATATGGATAGTAAGATACGAGAGGTAAACATTTTTATAGTCTCTTCAATTTTATAGACAGTTCAGACATATCAACTAGAGGAGTTGTGGACGATAATAAAGTTGAAGGAACTTATTTGAGAGAGAAGACAGCAAGAGTTAAGTGGAATAAAGAGGATTCTCCCCACAGAACAAGGTGGTTTAGAATTACCTGATTTGGTATCTGAAGGGATACTTTAGAGCTATGCAGTTAAAGCTTGCATGCAAAACACAAGCAGAAGATTATAAATCAAAGTAAAATGGGACAATGATGAAATGGGTTGGGAAGGTGCTGGAAAAATAAAGAGATTGTAGGATTTTGGATGCAGGTCCTTGAGGAAGATAACCACCTTACATACTATTATAACCATAAGGTAGGTAAGCAGGAAGTATTTGAGAAAGTAACACAGGAATGGAGAAAGGTGATTTTAGCAATAAGGATGACTGCAAGTAGGGGGTATATAAAATAGCCAAGAGAGGGTTGGAATTTAATGGAGAAAATTATCAAAGCAACCAACGTACTGGGAAGCAAATAACTATGTAGGGAAAGGTAAGAGTGTGATGAGGCAAAGCAGGCATTTGGACTGCAAGAGAGAGACTACAAGGGAATGTTAAAAGTATAGGCAAAAAAAGAATAGCAGAGTGCTAAGTGAAAGACCAGTTCTTGTAAAGGTTTAAGTTGAGCCAAGAAAGAAGTGGATTTTAAAAATGGATTAGTATGGCAAATATACCACATGATAACCAAAAATCAGAGGAGGTTAGACAAGACTGGGAAGGGAGACTGGACCGGCAATTTACAAAAAGGAGTAAAGTGAGGATGTGTACAACTTCCAAATATGCAACAAAATCCATAGTGTTGGTGGTAATTTTACACCTCAAGCATACTTAGAGAATTCTCCCACAAATAGACAGCAAATGCTTGATATGTTATGGGAAACAAAAGTAATTGGGAACATGTACTTTGCGAGTAAGAGCCGTCAGAGTTAACAAAAAATATTCCCTACAGAATACTTTTCCAGAAATGTTGGAAAGCAAATGGCTGTAACCAAGGAAATGACTACTTTCAGCTGGGACATATAATCTGAATTCCCTACACATATTAAGGCCTTACTGACTTTAATGCTAGTGGATGCCAAACATACAATTACTAGAAAACGGAAATCAAAATCTAACCAACTGTAATGGAAGTACTGAATATGTAAAGGAAATAAACTGGAAGTGGAACCTTTAGGAAGCGATAGGAACAAACTTGATAGAAATAAATGGAATTTGTGGGAATATATGAAAAATAATGTTCAGCAGAGCAGCGAGGTTTAAGTGAAAGCAGGAATTCAGCAATATGTGCAGCAGTGGAGTGAATATTTAAGAAGAAATCATATCTATACTGTATGAAAAGAATGAAGTGTCATTAAATATTTTTCTTTTACAGTAAGGTATGCATACCTCTATCATTGTTTAAACTACAGTTAAAATGTTTAATACCTAACTTTTCTAGAGCCTTTGATGGCTGCAGAATGTGGGAGCATGTGTGTGATTATATAATTTTTTTTTTTTTTACTTTTTACAGCAGATGACTTTTTGTAAAGTGCTCCTTCGTTCTTTTAAACATAACGTCTCTAGTCATGTTCACTTTTACAATACAATTGCTCTTGGCTATCTGTCAGCTTATGTTGTGTCCTTTTCAGGGCACGGTAACTGGTTTACTTTTCTTATGTATATTTAATATGTTACATTTTGTATTGTCTTTTTATGTTTAATGCTTAAGTGTCAACTGTTTTGCTCCTTACCCGAGGCCCTTATAGATAAGTGTTCCAACCCAATCAAAAAAATCTAAACACATGGATTTACAAAATTTGTGAAAGAAACTAGAAAGATGTGTTCTTGTTGGAAAAACTCCACTAAATGTCAAAAATCCATTTTCAACAAAAAGCCAACTTTAACAAGTCTCACAATAAGGAAAATTCTATGGCACACTCAAACACATGATGAAAATGCACCAGTGCTGTGACTTGGCAGGGGAAGCACAACATGGAAGAAACCACAGTTTAAGTTAAAAACAAACAAGACCATTATTTTTCAACACAGGATTCTTGAATGTTAAACATAGCTATGGCACAGAATCGGCACAAGCTCCTTTTTTGCCTGCCTCATAACTACATCCTACCAGATGAACATTTAATTAAAAGAATAGCATGAAATGAAACTTACTGGCAGTGGCTCTACATAGAGAATAAGGAAATGAAGTGACATTGATAAGCAAATTGCGCCCACCAGCCAAATGTTCTCCCAAGGTGGCATCCTCAGCAAAGACTGGTTTTCTGATAAGCTATAACAAAAAGAAAACAGAGTCACAATTTTTGAAGTACTACATACATTAAATTAGTACTGTTAACATTCTTGAAGATGCTACTTCAATAAAGCTGCACTAAATCACAAGTATTTCAAAGAAGAATGTTAAAATACCACATTATATGACCTTTTCTTTAAGAGAATGACACCATAGTTACTGTGGGAAGCTTGATTCAATTCTGATTTTAGAGACGGTGTATTTTCACATCTACAACTTTAGAGTTTCAGTGGAAAGTAATTACTGGTTGCAATGTCCAAGTTGAGTTTTTCTGCTCACTTAGGTTGCATATGCCATAACGTTTTGCCTCAATGGTGAAAGAAAAATGAGGTATTTCGTAACACGTGAGATAGACCTGGTCATGGAAATGTTAGCTATGCACCACTCCTTGAAAGAACAGCTGTACTTGACATCTTAGCCATATCACTTAATCATTATGTGCATCTACTGAGGTCACACATGAAACTATAGCTAATCATTACCTTAGATCTTTTGTTTGAAGGACGTTCTTTTCATATCACACATATTAACTATAATAATATTAACTATAATCATATTAACTGTAATCAAAGAGTTCAATCTCACTAGAGTTTTTTGTCTTTCTTTTTCTATGTCTGCTATCCATCATGGCCTCTCTCTCTACATATAATTCGAAAAAACAGCCAACAATCCCCAAATGCCTATGTTGGAAGTCCAAATGAGCAAAAATAGAATAAAAGCCAACAAGGTGTTATGGGACAAGACCAGCCTATTAATGTATATTCATTTCAGTTTATTAATGATGCTATAATATGAGTGTTAAAAAAGCAAATAAAATTTGTCTGCAGGGCTGGGAAAAATACAGCTTCATAAGTCACAGTATTACTGTTCATTTCAAACTGCATTCTTTTAGTATGTAATAAGAGAATAGTACATGTTGCATGAAGTAAGGCATGTAGTTATTACAAAAAGGAATTGGTTAGCCTGACTCCTCCAGGCTAGGAGTGCTTTGTTGCTAGGGCAGGTTTGAAACATTCAAGGTCAGAAACCAAGACCCCTTCGAAGTAGGTGAATCATGTATAGGAAGGTGTTCACGTGAAGTCTGAGGCAAAAATCACAAGGGTTGAGGACATCTGCAAAGTTTTCTATAGGACACAGTCATTGTAACGTAATGAAAGTGCATGACCGTATTTGATAAGAAAAATGTATAAAAATGTGGTTTGTCTCTGTTCAGAGAGACTATTTTGACATCTGCTAAGACGAAGGTCTCCCAGCACTGTAAGAATAAAATTTCTGTTTGCACATCCTGAAGTGTTGTTCCTGACTAAAGGCATATAAGGTAAATTCTTAATGTTATTTATTTATAACTAACAAAGGCAACCATGGCAATGTACAGGATATACCAGGATGGTGAAGGAGGTACAGGAAGGTGTCTTAGTTAAGAAATCAGCTCTTGATATATCAAATTTACATTCACGGATGGGGGACCACATAGTGGGAAATCTAAGAGACCACTGTTGTCATTTAATACCAGGTATACAAAGTGATATCAATCTTGTACGGAATACCATAAAGAAAAATTGGCATCTTTTAACTTTAGATCCGCAGACTAGTAGGAAGTATGCCTAGCTTTATTTACAGAACCAACAGCAATTTTAAGGATTTGCTGTGTGGTACTAAACAATATGTCAACACCATACTCAGTAGGCTAGGCACCTTTCCTTGTGGTAGGTGTAGAGTTATGTGATGTTTTAACTAAGATATAGGAGTTTACTCACCCTCAAATGGACTTTATTTTTAGGCCCAGGTTTTATGCGGAATGTAACACTACTCATTTAGTGTATTTGGCCATGTGTAATCACTACTCTTGTTTTCATATAGGCAAGACAATACAACGGGTTCAGGGATAGAGTCAGTAGACACACACACACACATATATATATATATATATATATATATATATATATATATGAAATTAAATGAAAAAACATTAATAACACATTAGCTAAACATAATATAAACTCATCAGGACACAGTTTTAGTTTTAGAGTTTTACAATGTGCTCCACATAGTATGAGAGGTGGAGACGGTAATAATTATCTAGAGCAGATAGAGCTATGCCGGATATTAAGACTACAGGCACATAGACACCCAGGTTTAAATGCTAGTGTTAGTGCAAAATGGGCGAAGACTCAAGACTAGATGAAGCCATGTTCTAGATACACACCCCTCATTAAGATCAGCAGTTTTGAGTTTTGCCCTAGATAAATGTGCTTGATTTTATGCATTTTATTATTGACATCTGATAAAGGATATCATTATGTGAAAGTGCTTACCCGTTTAGGTCTTGTAATAAACTGATTTTCTTTGCCATGGTTGCCGTGTTGGCTTTTATTCTATTTCTCTCTCTCTACCATGATCATGTTCACTCATCTACCATCAACAATGTAAGATCTAATTGTTGGGTAGCCATCATCCTGGCAACCATGAAGCTTTTTCCATTTTCTGCCTTCACCTTCCTACAACAGCAGATAAACATGCTCACAGATCTGAGGACTTACTATGCTCTCCACTGTTAAGAGTGCACATTCCCACATATTTTCAATTAAAATGAAGGTGGAAGGGTTCCTCTCCATTTGGACAGTGGGACAAGGTAGGCCTGCCCTCTTTCCTCTTTGTTACTTGGTTTATATATAGAGCCAATGGCAAAGAAAATAAGAAACTCACTAATTCAAGGACACAGAGGTATAGCAATGGAAAAGTTTGTTTTACTTGCAGACGCTTTATACTTAAATTCAGAAAAAGGACAGTTTAGCATCGTGGAACATTTTGACAGTTTCAAGTCTTTTCGGGATAGAAAATAAATGGGGGCATAACATACAGTATTTAGGACTATGAATTAAAAAATATTCTGCTACAGCAATTAAGGATATGTGGGAAGAGGGTAAACAAAAGAGGATACAAAAACTGAGAACCTGAAACTTCTTGACTATGGACATGGGATAGTAAGATACAAGCAGTAAAAACGTCTAGTCCCTTCAGTTTTATAGACAGGTCAGACATTTTTGTCAACCAGAGGAGTTCTGGAAAATAATTAATAAAAGAGGCAGTTGCATATCAATGGTCCTTAAGCTGTACGGTATACACTGATTTTTCCAGTAGGTTCTACCACTGTAGCAGGATGGAATGCCTCCCTCCCATCCAAAAGGGGCAAGTTGCTGTTGGTTCTAACTCGCCTTTATCAATTTTTCTGGCTTCTCAGTTACTAGTCTACCACAGGTATCAGGACCACAGTCGGCTCTTTACACCTCTTCACCAATGCGTAGACAGCCCCATGGGAGATTCTAACGGCAATATGGGAGGTATTTGTGCCAGGTTTACACAAACACAGAAAGAGAACTCTCCCTCTCAATTTATTTTCAGAATCCACATGTTCAGGCATGCATCCTTTTGAGAAGGCTGAATGATGCCTAGGATCTACAGAAAAACAAGCATCTGAAACAAAAAAATTTAAGTGCTTCAGCCTTGTGGCATGTAGTGATAAAGTCCTCACAATAACTCAGCTGACTTGAGTTCAATTAGTGGCTAGGGACTTGGAAAGGACTAACAAGGGAGGGTGAGAAGCAGCAGCTGTTAACGTCTCTCCCATCTTATGAGAAAAGTTATATTAGTCAAATTACCCCACTACTAAATTACAAAAATTGTTCAGTCATTTTCTCCCCCATTTATGATTCACTTTGTCTCAGTGGGGACATCCATCCAACCCTAGAGATTTTCAACAGTCAACACCTTAAACATTCTTCCAACATAAACACATTCTTCCCTCTAAATACCCACAGTATACACAATAAAACTCCCTGTCTACACTCTTGGATTAAATCAAACAACCCTGACATTCTAGCCATAAGTGAGGGATGGTTAAAATCCACTACAGCCTCTGAAGAGATTTTGCCACTTGTTTACACTTCATTACACATTGACTGTACCTTTCTCAACAGCAAAAATTCCCCTGTGCCCCCCCCCCCCCAAAAAAAACATGAATCTCGATATCTCCAAAACATTAACAAATACCAGGCCTATTTGCATAACAGTCCTCTAACTAGCAGCTCTAACTATAATGTATTGAAAGAAAGTACCTCCTGATTATCCTCCACCATACTACTTGAAATGAACATCCTAAATGATGTAAATGTCAACTGGTCTTCCACAACACTCCCACATCAATCTCTCTATACATACTTTTCAATTTAACTACTAGAAACAATAAATCCACAGGCTCATTATCCATAGTAGACTGGATCCTAACTAATAACCAAACCAACATCCATCATGCCCTGACATGGCTCTTCTCTCATTTCTCAATACTGTAAATGCCCTTAGGAACAGAAACTCCTAGTCTCCTCAGTATTACTTGAGCTGTATAAAGCCTTTGATACGGTCTCACACCCCCTTCTCCTTAATATTCTCTCCAAGATAGGCTAATTGGGCAAAGCAATCCTGTGGTTCACATCATCAGACCTCGGAGAATAAAATGACTACAATCCTCCTTTACATTTTTCCCATCCCAGTTAGTGATCATCAAAGACCTAGGTCCACTTCTCTTCAATATATTCAAATCAACTCCACTCTGATCCTGTATGTGGATGATTCTACTGTCATTTCTTCATTACCCTCTGTCTCTAAACTTAGTGTCAACTCAACACTCCTTCACATCCGTGGAAACCTAGCCTCTGGAATCTAACAGTGCCCTAAACCCCAAAAGCAAAACACATGTTCTTTGCACCTAAACCAGTATCACCACTGCTCACCCTACTTACCCTTCAATCATCTGACTGTACATTAATTGAACTAGCTCAACCACATACAACTACTACTACTTCTTTCGGCTTTTCCCAGTTAGGGGTCACCACAGCAGATCACCTGTCCGCTCATGATTGGCAGTGGAGTTTTTAAGGTGTCGAGTTGCCAGCCCGGCGCCCAACCTTCCACAGAAGGCACACACACATGCACTCACACCCAGGGCCAATTTGGAGTGTCCAATCCACCTACAGCATGTCTTTGGGATGTGGGAGGAAATCTGAGCACCCAGAGGAAACCCACACGACCACAGGGAGGACATGCAGACTCTGCACAGAAGGCACCCCAGGCAAGGATCAAACCAGGGAACCTCTTGATGTGAAGCAACAACGCTGACAGCTGCACCACCGTGGCCGCCCTGAACTACAATACTTCACATAAAACAGACATGATCACACTAATTTAAAGTCCTCCATTTCACAATTACATTAAATATGCTGAGACATTAAAATGAACCCTAAATAATTAATGTATAACTTTATACTTTAGTAACTGAATATCATAAATTTGTTACTAATTTCATATATTTTATTAATTTTTTTCCCTCTTTTGTTAGAATCACTACTGAACACCCAAAATTTAAATTTACATATTCCTAAGTACCCCATAGCACCAAACTAGTTATGCTCTGTTGATAAAAAAAATATATATATATATTATGACATCAAGTATGGAAAGTCAGTGCAGCTGCTGCCTACCTTATCCCTCCCCAGCATTTTTTTACTAGCCTACAATCAACACAGCTCAGCATTTGCATACAATAATAAATCTGCCACCAACCTTCTCAATAGAAAATACCACAGTGTAGTTCTCAAACTGCAAAACTGGCTCAACTCCCCTAACCTCTTCACCCTCACCCAATTACAAAATGGCACAAAGTCCTCCAAAGTCTGTCACTCCACAGCAGTCTACTACACTGGTATATCCCTTTTACTCTGTGAATGCAAAAAAATGTCTGGCAAATGAGACTCACTCATACGACTATCATGAGAACTCACTGTATGCTTGCCATGTGGCAAAACAGTGGAACTTCTTCTCAACTTAACTCTGCCAAATAAATGTACCAAAAACCTTCAAACCAGAAACAAAATCCTTCCTACTTGACACAACTGTCACTGCACCGAACTACCTGGTTAACGCCTCCCTCTCCAGCTGCCTCTCCCCCACATAAGAGCATACCACCAACTAAACAGTGTCACACAATAGCAGATTGCTTCTACCAACTACAGCACAACTGTTGTGCAGATTCCCTTCAGAATGTTCCCCTAATATATCACTGACCTTTTCAAGGTCGTCCTCTACTTCTTATCCCAAGTATCTCTATGGCCACCACATACATTCCCCCCTGCAAATATTCTGACAGATATGTGTGTGTGTGTATATATATATATATATATATATATATATATATATATATATATATATATATTCCTTGCTAACTCATCCCTCATAGAACATGATCTCTACTGCATCTTGGATGGACATCTTCTCTGTCCCTATCCAAGGCTCTCTTCTTTCTACTACATAAAGACATATCACTCTCTCTATACTTTCACACTTGTATCAGCCCCAACAATCATTATTCCCTCACTACTTAAGTGCCTATCTCCAACACTGTCCTGGTATAACAATTTCCTTTAATGCATAAAGTGCAACCACCAAAACTGACCGTTTTAATTTTTATAAAAGATCAACTTTAACATATGTGCACTACAGTGCAACCTCAAAAACTCTCTGCATACATTTTTATAAAATATTCACTTTAATGTAGGTCTACTGCATAGTACAATTAATTAATTTTTTATATGCCTTGCTTATAACCTTACAAATACTTCTGCTTTAAAAGATGTTTTGCATGTTGGGATAATAATTTTGTATGTAACCATGGAGATTTTTTCTTGGATCTCTGCTGCAAAGGGGTTTTAATCTCCAGTCAACTTTCCTGGAAACACACTTTTTTTTTAATGCTGGTACTAGTAACTTGGAACTTCAAAAGATACTTTCAAATTTTAGGATGGAGGGAACAAAACTTTGAGAAACAATTAAAGGTGTTGTTCCAAAAACCGGACTGACATAATGAGACATTTGGGTGCAGATAGGGGGAGCCATCAGGGCAGGTTCCAGCAGACATTTTATTTGGGGGTGAAAAAACTTTAAGGAATTTCAAAAGAAATCTGAAAGACATGATTTAGAAAAAAAATACACTACTACATCATCATAGGAGATTATTAGGCTAATAACACCAGGGGGCTATTCTAATTCTAGCCACGTTTCCCAAAGGTGAGAATCAAACTCGGTACCTGGTGTCTGTAAAGTAAACATCTTAACCATTATGTCATAAAGTTCATACTAGGGTAATTGCCCATGTGGGCCTTTTAAAATCTAGTCAGTTCTTTGAGAATAAAACTTTGTTCCTTGTGTCTGTAAGCTACCATAATCATTATAACATCATCCATAAATACAAAGTTATAAAAATAGGCTGCAGAGTAAATCCAAAGTTATAAAAACAGGCTGTGTAATTTTAGTTTTGCCTTGTTGAAATTGTTTACGTAGATGAGGATATTGTTTTTCTTAATATTGTTTGGAATACAGCATGTTCAAATGTGTGGGCATTGTTGCCCACCGTTGTGAAATATAATCACATCAGGAGTAGTACAGCAATACAGTTTGATATTAAATAATGAGACGCACAATTTTTAATCAGCTACCTTCCAACCTTCATTTCTATGCAAGTACCAAAGGGATTTGTAGAGGAGTTCTCCTCCAGATTCTTTAAGTTTGAATCGCATCTTTTGACTAGAGGTATCCATGTGGAAGGAGTATTTTCATTTAAGAAATATACACGGTTTATCAAATTGAAAAAAAATCTACTTCACTGATCTTCTGTTTTGTGTAATAAGCTTGATCTGTCTCTCAAATGTAGCAGTTATATCCTTTAAGGGACCCCTCCTAAACACTTTACTTTCTACACTTGTCATTGCTGTTGCAGTGGGGTACGGTTTATTATAAATGTTCCTTTTTAGAAGAGGTACTTTCATATTCCATAACTTTGTTAATGTGCTTTCCTCAGAAAAGTTTAAAGGAATGGACAGAATCAGCTAAGTCTCACTGGTCTTCTCTTTTGAGTAATACGCTTGATGTCTGGCTCTCAAATGTTGCAGTTATATCCTTTAAGGGAGCCCAACCTAATCATTTTACTTTCTTGTTAGGCATTGCTGTTGCAGTGGGGTAACTTTTACTATTTATGTTCCACTTTAGAAGAGGTACTTTTATATTTCATAATTTTGTTAACAGGCCTTCCTCAGAAGTTTAAGGAATGGACAGAATCTGCTAAGTCTGTCCTTGTAAGCCAGCAATTTGTAGTTTTTGTCCTGTTTTAAAGGCTTAAACATTGGACTGATTTTTGTTGCGCTGAAAAAAATTGCTCTACAGTTAAAGTATAGTGACAGAATGTAGACAAGCTTCCCCTACTGCTTCTTTCTGCTCTAATAAAATAAAAACTAAACTGCATCAAAAACGGTTTAGAACAAAATTCCTATTAATGTAAAATTCTTCATCATATTTTCCTTACCTTAGTTATTTACTTAGATGTATAATTTGAACAAAATAAACAATATTCCAAATTTGTCCCTCTTTCCAGACACAAAACTAAAACAAAATGAACAAATAACATTTAGTAATACCAACAGTGTACAGCTATTTGTAGTTTAGACACAGATCTTACAAGTCTATAACAGTGTTACTAAATGGCAATTTTTGTTTTTATGCAATCTTTATAAATAAAGGATTTTAGTCAAAAACAAAATATTCACTGTTTTGTCAATTATAAATGCTATAAAGTTGCAACCACTTCAAATAAGTGCTGTGCTGACTGATATCTGAAGACAGTATAAAAGCCTGCTGAGAGGTGAAACTGTGTCTGAAGTATCTTTAGAAAAATTTAAAAGCAATTTTAATACTTCTTCTTTCGGCTTTTCCCGGTTAGGGGTCACCACAGCGGATCACCTGTCCGCTCAAGATTGGCAGTGGAGTTTTACGGTGTCGAGTTGAGCCCAACCTTCCACAGAAGGCACACACGCAACTCACACCTAGGGCCAATTTTAGAGTGTCCAATCCACCTACAGCATATCTTTGGGATGTGGAAGGAAACAGGAGCACCCAGAGGAAACCCACGTGACCACAGGGAGGACATGCAAACTCCGCACAGAAGGCACCCCAGGAGAGGATCGAACCAGGGAACCTCTTGCTGTGAGGCGACAATGCTAACCGCTACACCACCGTGGCCGCCCAAAAGCAATTTTAATACTAAATGACTCTAATAAAGTTAAGAGTTCTGTGTGGAACAAAAATGATCCCGTAACTGACATGCAGTAAAGACAAGTTTTTTTTTCACTTTATTTGTTGACCATGTAAGCCCACTAGATATAACTACCCCTTTTCAGGGGTGACCCAGCAGCATTGTCTGGTTAAGTGACTGATCAGAGTGCACAACAGCAAATGACAGTCGAAGGAATCAAACTCTGTACCTTGGACACAAGAAGCGGCTTAACAGCAGCTCAGAGCTTTAGCCCTCTGTCCTAACTGGTTCTCACTAAAGGTCAGTGAAGTAATAAGTGAAACAATCTAGTATTTCTTTGACATCATGAATTTCTTTCCACGTTATTTTAGGCATATGACTCACGTTTTACTTTTGTGTAAGAATAATGAAAACTACTTTCTCTACAAGTACAATTCAGTCAAGAGTAATGCATTTCAAAGGTATTGGAAGCAAATAACAGGGAAAGATCATAGAATGGGAAGACACTAAGAATTTATTTGGACTGGAGGTTAGAGAGTGCCTTCCCTATCAGGGACCGATAGAGTATAGGCAAAGAGAAAGAAATAGGGGGGTCCTAAATGAAAGATCAGCAGTGGTAGGGCTTTTAGTAGAATCTAGAACAGAAGCTGCAATTAAAGGAACAATTATGGGATAATTAGCACAGCATATAAACTATTGCATGACAACTATAAGAATCAATCAGAGGATGTTAGAAAGGATTGGGAAGAGAGATTGGATAAGCAATTCACAGAGAAACAATGGAAGGATATATGTATGTCTACCAAACATGCAACAAAATCTAGAAGATTTAGGATTTTTGCCTGGAAAAATTTACATAGATATTTCTATACCCCAAGTAGACTCCAGAGAATTTTTCCTCAGGCAGACAGCAAACGTTGGAGGTGTGAAGGGGAAGTCCTCATTTTCTCATTTGTAGTTTGCTCCTACCCTTTTCTAAAGCTCTCAATTCCAATTTGATCTCTGTTAGTATATTCATTACTCCTACTATAGTTGGTTTAGATTTTGATTTCCATTTTCTAGTAATTTCTTGTTTGGCAGCCACCATTACTAGACACAGCTATGCCTTACCATGTCTAGGCAATTCCAATGCTGTATCATAGCTCAGAAAAATCATCTCTCTCTCGTCAGACCAAACTGCCCACCCAGCATGTGTATTCTGGTGTATCCTGCAGGGAATCCTTAAAGTCTGCCAACTCACTGCACTCCCAGGAAACATGTTCCCGATTACCTCTTTCTTCCACCCTTCACACCTCCAACATTTGCTGTCTGCCTGAGGAAAAATTCTCTGGAGTCTACTTTAGGAGATGATCAGGAAGACTAGCAATTGTGAATGTAGAGGCTATAGGAATAAGCAAGTGAAAAGTGGCACTGCAAGAAAATGTAGCCGAGAACAACTGGAATTTTATTGACTGTGCTTAAACTGCTGGACAAAAATGTAAAGCATATACCCCACTTTTAGCAAGACAGTGAAGGGAAAGTAGTAGTAATAATGAAGTATGCTTTTTTTCTTAATATTTGTACAAAACATTTCATGACGTAAATTACATGTTATATTGTAAGGCAGTTTTGCATAATGTGCAGTCCGGTGAATTTTTAAATGTGAGGTGGAGGAGTCTTATCAGTGACTGCTGTATAAACTAAAGATATTAAAGCAAGTAAGTACTTCATCTTACTTATAATATATTCAGGATTTACACTGTAAAAAAAAGTCAGACAGAAGCAAGTTAAAAGTTAATATAATGTTTCATTCTTGGGCTAAGGCGGTAGTTGGGTGTAAAAGTATACTATACTGATCATATTATATGCAGAATTGTAATTTCCCGTGTTTGCAGGGGTAGATACCTAGATAACTGCCCTTGGTTTAACCTTTAGGCAAGCTTTTTTAAGGAAACTGGCATGAAAAATAAGGCAAAATAAAAAAGGTAAGACAAATGGTGAGATTCTTGCATTTGCAACATTAGCAAATGCTCTTGGTGGTAGACAAGAAGTCTGGAGGTGCTCACGGCAAATTTACAAAGATTTCTTCCTGCGAAGTTGCTGCGTCTCTCTCTCATTGACTGTTTTTACTTTGAGATAAGCTGTCTGTGGATCAAACAATCCTGACAGCTCTTGAGTACGCAGTGCAGACAGGAATGCAAGAGGTACAATGTAAATAACATTTAAAGGTACAGAGACAAGCAATTTAGTGAAAAAATAGGTTGAAACTAGAAAATAAATTGCCTCCTCAGCAGCCTTAATACTTGCATGCATTTAATACAACAGTGCCCATTTTTTTAAATGTAGCTAGAGCACCTTTTAATATCTTTATTAAATCACTAGACACAAGCAAGAATACAGTAATATATACAAGAAAAAACATATTTACAGGTTTTCAATTGCATACATTATATATCACTTTTTTATAACTATCATTAGCCCAACATTACATAAATTGTTCAATACTTGCCTTCCCTTAAAACTCACTCCTCCCCAGAGCATTAATCCGCAAGTACTCCTTCCATTTTCTAAAGGTCCCACTTCCAATTTTGTATCTATGTTACAACAGTCAATACTTCAAATACAGTTGGTTTAGACTTTGATTTCAATTTTCAAGTAATTGCTTTTTTGGTAGCCACTCGAATTAAACTTAACAAGACCTTACTGTGTGTGTCTGTGTCCCAGCTCAAAAGAAGTACAGCTTAGTTACAACCATTTGCTCACCCAATATTTCTGACAGAGTACTCTGTGAGGAATCTAAAATTTGCCAACTGATTACACTCCCAAAACATACGCTCCCAGTCACTCTCCACCATCACACCTCCAACTTTTGCCAGCTACCGGAGGAAAAATTATTTGGACTCTACTTGAAATAAAAAGTATGCATGCAAACACTTCCAAGCAAAAATCCTACATCTTCTAGACTTTACTGCATACTTGTCAGACATACATATGGCCTCCCATTATTCCCTTACATACTGATTGTCCAGTCTCTTCCCAGTCTTTAACTTCCTCTGATTCTTAAAATTATAGTGCAATATTTTATATGCCCTTCAAAGTATCCCTTTTAACAGCAGTCTGTGTTCTAGACTCAACTAAAAACTCTAAAAGAGCAGGTCTTTCACTTTTCTCTGTCTATACAATGTCAACCTTAGTAGGGAAGACAGTCCCTAGCATGCAGTCCAAATGTCTTCATGGCATCATCCCATTCTATTACCTTTCCTTCTCTAGTTATTTGTTTCCAATACATTTTTTTGCCAGTTTTCTCCAGTAAATTCCAGCACCTTTTGCCTATTCCCTGTACCCCCAACTTGCAGTCACCCCTTTCTCAATTATTGTGTTGGCTTAGTTCTCAGAATAAATTCTGTTTTACAAATATTCGTATGGCTGTTCTTAAAGTTCTACACTCAAAATCCCACTCTCTAATTTCTTTCATTTCCCCCTGCTTTCATCATCCCTTTCCGCTTTGAATCATAACCTTCTACTTGTGTTATATTTAAGAGCCTTAACTGTGCAGCTCTAAAATTCTAGAATATCCTTTGTAATCAAGTAATCTTAAACCCACATTGCTAAACTGGATGGATCAACTTATTCCACAACCCCTGCCCTCCTTTTCTCAAGATAAACTCCAAATCTAAACCGTCCAGAACTATTCATAAAGGAACCCTCCCACTTCAATTATTGCTTCTGATCCTTCATATATTCTCCCAAAACTCAGGGAATGCAAATACATCCATTGCCCTACTCAAAATCCCAGCTTACTGTCAAAATGCTTTCTCTGCATCAAGACCCACCAACAGTGGTATTTTCTTCCCTCTGGATTATAAATTGCTCTGTTAACATTGTAAAATGTTTGCCTCCTCTCCATAAAATCATGCTGATTCATATCAATTTTGGCAACACATTTGCCATTCTTTTAACTAGTACAAACAAGCACTTCATAATCACAGTTTAAAATTGAAATAGGTGTATACGAAAGTTGGGTGTCATTCTAAGATGTTGGTGCTTCCCTTCATTTTAAAATATTGTTAAACAAGACCTTACAAATCTATCACTTTCTTCCCTCCTAACTTCCAAACTTCCACAGAATACCAGCTGCTCCTGGAGAGTTTCCAGAAGATTGATCTTATGTTACCATTTTTATCTCATCTTCTGCTTTAACTGTTGAGCCTCATCTACCTCTAAACGTGGCATACTCAATCTTCCATTACTATTTAAAAATAAAAAAAATGTATATAAAATTATATATTATATTAAATTAATATATAATATTAATATTATAAAGTTATAAAAAAAATATTACCTTAAATTCCAACAAACCCAATATCTAAACCCACAAAAATTCTGGTCTGGATTAAATACATTACCTCCATCCTGGACAAGCCAAAACCCCTGCCCCCCTCTAACTTGACTCATAATTCTCCCACAAATTGCTGATATTTTTAACAAATTTTTTCAGAAACTGTTCAATCTTTAGCAAATACCTTACCACCTGTTACCACCACCAACTCATCCATGCCAACCACCCTACCGCAAGTATTACAACTGCAACCTGTCCTAACATCTCTCACACACTCCCTACTTCTTAAGCTTAAACCATGTACTCCATCAGCTGACATCCTCCCAGCTGAATACCTTCAAATGGCAGCTGGAGTGCTTGCCTACCCTGTTTCCATCTTAATTAACAGAACCATTACAGAAAGTTCCACCCCATCCCTCTGGAAAGTCTCATATATTATTCCACTGCATAAGGGTGGGAACTCAAATGAACTCTCAAACTTCTGTCCCATAGCCCTACTTTCCCCCTTAGCAAAAATTATGAGAGATGTATTCACCGTCATCTACTTGATCATCTCCTCCAAAACCACCTGCTAGTTGACTGCCAGCATGATTTTAGGCTTTTCCATAGTACTACAACTGCTCTACTATCCTTTTCTGACTGCACTAATAAAAATCGTAACAATAGCTTACTGTCCTCAGCCCTCTTTATTGACCTCTCAAAAATCATTTCATATGGTTAATCAATTACTGTTAAACTCACTCAAATCACTTTCACTAGATACCCAGACAGTTATTGGTTCAAGTCCTATCTAGGAAATAGGCAACAAACAGTCCTCTGGCAAAATAAACTATCTACTCTTCTCCCTATAACTCTTGGAGTCCCACAAGGCTCTCTTCTGGGATCCCTCCTCTTCACTATTTTCATAAATGATCTGAAAATCTCCCTTCCACAAACCACCTGCATACAATATGCTGATGACTCAACATTAATATGTTCAGCCTCCTCACCTGCTGGACTTCAATCGAGTACCCAAGCAGTATTTACCTTAATTGAAAACTGGTTCCATCAATGCGGTCTCCTCCTTAACCCCATAAAAACTAAATTGGAACTATTCTCTCCCACTCAGAAGTCTCCTGCTATCAACTTCACAATTACATCTAATAATGGTACTGTAATAACTCCGGACACAACCACCAAACCTTTAGGTGCAACACTTGATCATAATCTAAACTTCGACACACATCAACCTAACCATTAAATCAGTTAATAAAAAACTTGATTTCCTCTACAGAGTTAAACCCTATCTCACACCACTAGCTAGGACTGCTATTGCCTGAACTCACTTAATCTCCACCCTTCTCTATGCATCCCCAATCTATACCAATTTATCCAAAAATAATCTTCATAAGTTGGAAACAGCCTATAATAACATAGCTAGATTTGCCACTAGTGCCCCTTTTCAAACCCACCACTGCCAAAATCTTAAATTGCTAGGATGGCTGGAATTGCAAAGCCAGATTCTTTTCCAGCAACTTACTACTATACACAAGATCTTACACCATCCCACAGATACAACCATACTCTCTACCCCTATCTGCCCATATAAAAATCTATCAACCCTTCGATCAGCTAATAAGGTACTTGTAGCTACCCTAAAGTCCAACAACAAATCTGAAGATAGCTTGTTCTCAAACTCTATTGGTAACTCTTGGAACACTTTTCCAACTGAACAGCCCTTTCTTCTACACCACTTTTCAAGAAGCAATTAAGAATCTTCCTTAAAGCCCAATGGCTTTGCCCATGCACAAATCCTGACTGACACTTTCTCCCCTAGCAGAACCATTCTTTACGATCTATCTTTAACATGCTATTTCAGGTGCTCTGATATTCTCTCTTAATTCCTACTGTAGTAGCTCACCTCCTAAGGTTTGGTAAACTTTATAAACAATGCTACCCTCAAAAAAATTTTTTATTAATCCTTTTACTCAAAATTTTTAACTTATTTAGTCGGGTATGTTGGTATGTTACTGTAACAGTACTATATAAATGTTCCTGTATTTTAAATGTTTTACCTGTCTCACATTATCTGTACTGTATATGGTCAGGATTTCGGTCTTGAAATTTGTCTTAATGTGGAGCTTTTCTCCCCGGGCCTCCACTGAAAATGGACATACATCCAGTCGGACTATCCCGGTCAACAAATGTAAAATAAATAAAATAAAGTAAATAAATATTTTCATTTGTGCTCCCTTGATTTCTCACTTCTCTGATTTATACAAATTTTCCTAAAATTTCTGAAATATGTCTAATACCTCTGGTCTCTCGTTATTTTTTCTTGTTATATGCTCTCTAACTTTGGTGACAACCCTTTCTTCCTGTTGCGTAAGTTATTGTGATACAAGTTTTTGTGCTCTGGAGTTATCAAAAAACAGTTGCTTAACAGCAATCTTTCTAAACTCACATACATTATTCAGATACTCCCTTATTTTCTCTTTAGCGCTCTGCAGTTACACCACTTCTCCTTATTCTGCAATAATTTAACTTTTGCCAGCTTTTCTAAATAATTCTTATTACTTCTTAATCATCTTTTTCTTTTATTTCCACCCTATTTTAAGCTCCATTTTCATTTTATCTCACTCGCTAGTTCTAACTTCTGAAGAAAATTTCCATCTTCCCCAATAACTCTTGAATAATTTCCACTACCCATTCCTTAAATCTCTCTCTTTAGCAGGTAGTATTTCACCTTAGTTTTATTGGTGCATGATCTGAAATAGTTACTGGATGGGTGTCAAAGCTTTCAATTTTGTCTAGTCTAACCCAATAACTACACATTGGGGAATAATATGCAAATTCTGTCAAAGTTTCTACTACTGAAATCAAGTCTTCCATACCACATATTTTCATAAATGTCTTCAGAAATCTACTCTCTCATTATATTTCTCTTCTACAGCCACTAAATACATCTTCACTGTTGCACATCAATTCCAATCCACATCTACAAGTAATATTCCCTGCTGAAAGCCAACTGTTTTTCCCAAAAATTCTTAAGTTCCTTTATAGCAGTGTTTGGTGGAATACAAGCACATGCCAGCATAACCCTCCTGCCTTGCCAGTAGCTCCTCACTACCACAAATCTACAGTTATCTTTTTTTTCCTAATCTTCTATCATTATTGGAGCTCCTCTAGCAATTAGTATAATCAACTCCCATTTTCTTTCATCCCTGATATTCTGCTGAATATCCATCCTGCAATCCTTATCAAATTCACATGTGCATATCTTTCCAAATGTGTCTCCAGCAGCACTGCTATTTGGATACTGCATTCCTTAATACAATTTAATACTCTTACCTGTTTGTCTATACTTGTAAGGCCATTTACATTCCAAAGTAATACGGATAGCGTAGCTATTATGATAAGAAGTTCCACCTATAACACAGGACAGTGTTTTTTAATGTGCATTTCCAACTTCTGTGTTACATGCACACATCAATATTTGGCAGGGTGATCTTTTATACACTTGTTTCTTGTCATTTCAATTTCAAACCATGTCACATTTTCAAGACTTTTTGTTTTAATGAAAACCCGCAAACAAAAAAAAAAAACATTTTCAGAACACCCCCATAACTTAAACATACAATGCTATGTACATCTTCAAAAAAATGAAGTTTAACCCTAGAGACGAGACGAATTGCCTCAAATCAACAGCTGCACTTACAGGCATGACCTAACCTCAAATTAAGGTCATATGTGCTAGAGAGCATTTTATAGCCTGTGCTCCCACTTGCACTGATTGCTTACCATTCTTATCTCTATTACCCTCCCAAAAATGTGAACAGCTTGTATGTTTTCAGAAAATATTAACTGCACTGGCTATCTTCAAATAAAACTAAATTATATACTGTTTTATTAAATGCACTGAAGTATTAAGGCTGCTATGGTAGCTGTTATTTACTTCCAATAATTTCAAACTTTTTTTTTAAACTGCTTGCCCTTGTACCTTTAAATTTTGCATTTCCCTCAGCAAACAATACTTGGAACTCTCAAGATTAATTGCTTTCACCTGTAAACAGCTAGTCTCCATGGAACCCCAAGTCAGCAGAGAAAAAAAAAAGTTAACCCTGTAGATGCATGCAGGAATCTCTCATTTACTACAGAGACTAAAACAAAATTTACACCTGCCTTCAGCTGCAGACGTCTGGACTCCCACTGAACATTTCTTAAAGGAAAAGAAAAGCTAATTATTAACAATTATTGCATATGCAAGAAACTTAGCATTACTCATAGCATTCATCATTTTATCTTTTTTTTCAAGCCTACCTGATTCTGACACTCGTTTTTAGATTAAGCCAATAGCATTAATCCAGACATTCACCTACACAAAAATAAAAGACGTATCAACTTTACATATAATCTGTGAACTTTACACCCACTCAAGATTGCACCATATTAACTGCAACTTGCTTTTGTCCAACCCTTCTTCTCTTTTCACATTCTAAAGCTTTTATTTCTTAAAACTAGTCAACAAAAATCCAATATTTCTCAGGCACTTTTTCTTGCAAAGTCATGTTTTATAAATGTGACTGATGCTTTATAATTTCACATGTATTTAATCATTTCAGTTTTGCCGGACTTCTTCCGGTTTATCTCCATTTTCCAACACAAGAATCTGGTTCAAGTCCAACATACTCTTGATTCTTCTGGTGGAACTCTGTGCGTTTTTTGGTCTCTCAAGCTTTTTTCCTTTGGAATGCTGGAAAGAGTTTCACTGGCAAGGTCTCTATATGAGTTTTACTGTCAGAAGAATGAGTATCCGAGTTCCCTTCTGTTTGATGGCTCACTTTTTGTTGGATAAACTTTTGTATTTCCTCCTTAGCTTGAACAGCATCAAGTTAAGTCTGAGCCTCCAGGAAAAAAATATTCTGAAGACAGCTGGACACAGCAGCCTGAATCTCTCACTTGCCTCTTGACATTCCCTGATTGCTAGGATAAACTGGGTTCTCTTCTGCTTGGTGTCCAGTTGATAATTTTCTACACACACACTGCTCTCTCCAATTTTTAATACTTTTCATCCCAACAAAACTTTGGCGGAAGGGAACTCTTTCTGCTGGAATGCTTGCATCCTTACTAATAAAGGTCTTTACTACTCTCTCAGGGCCAGGTTTGCAGCATACACTATATGTGACCTTTCAATTAACAAATCCTTCTGTAGAATACCAGTCCAGTAGCTCATTTGTGCTTTCATAAAATTAATATAGTCTGTTACTTTGAGTTTCTCTGGTATAGCAGAAAATCTCAGGTTTGATCTGTGTGCTCTGTTTTCTAACTCTATTGTGTTTTGAAACAGCTCTTTAAGTTGTCTCACTCTGCCAGCCTTTTCTTCATTTCAACCTCGGATTTTTGTATTAGTTCATCTGACTAGGTAGTTAAAGCTTCTATTTTCTTCTAGCCTTTTGTTATGCAAATTGATATACTACTTTAGTGTTTGTTTCATTTATTTTAATCAGCTCCCAGAACATTTGATTTATTTTTTCCTCTAAATTACCAGAAGCCATCTCCTGTACCAAAGCTAAAGCTTGCACAACCTTTTGCTGAACAGCTGCAGGACTACTGTCCCAGATTTGTCTAGAATGGACTCTGTGCATTTTTTCTTCACCATTTCTACTTGATTTTCTTTCAGGTTCTCTAATTTTCTTCTTTGCCGGCATTCAGATAGTGTACTTACTAGCCAGTAAAGTACAGTTGTGTAAGTTGAATTTAGCATAACAGTACATGTTCAAAAGATCACTGCTGCAGCAGCCTTAGCTATATGGGTTATCTTGCAAAAGATACAACAGTCAGCCACCTTCCAAAGCTTCAGAGCACCTTCCACATGTCCAAGTTCTAAAGCAGCTTGAGCTGAGTTGAATAAAAAACAAATTTGGGTGTGTAAAGTTCTTCAGAGCTTTTCTGCCAGCAGAAAGAAGGAAGTTGAGCCCTGAAAGGACAATGCCAGGAATAAAAAAAAATTAATGTCCACACCTTAGCATTAAAACAAGACACCAAAATAAAAGGGGGTAGAGGGAGGGAGGGAAGGGCTACTGCAGCAGCTATCATTTGAATATCTATTAGCATAGTCAACAAAACAGAGGAATTGCATGCAATCCTGTCCCTATAATCTCTTGATATAGTCCTCCTCACAGCGACCTGGCTCAAGCCACAGATTAATGACAATCGGTTAATTCCTAAGGTTATAATATACCCAGGAAAGACAAGACAACCAAAAGGGGTGGTGGTGTTGCCACAGTACATAAACACAACCTTACAATAGACATTATGAGCATACATCCCCCCTACATTTAATAACGCAGAGACCCTATTCACCAAAGTAAAACTCAACGCTCAAAAACAACTGAATGTAATTCTGCATATATTCCCCCTGGTAACAACACTGACGCACTAGAAGCAATTCTCCACTGGTCATCCCAGACCTTCTCCCAAGAAACGCTCATACTAGGACACTAATATTGACTTGTCCACAAGCAACTCTCCCCCTCCCCACCACTCACATAAACCTACATGGCTTTACTCAACTAATCCAAATCCCTACCAGAATTGATAAATCCAAACAATCCATTCTAGACTGGATCCTCACCAATCAGCCTACTCAGCCCTACAACTCTGGGACACAACCTGTCTCAGCAACCACCAACCTACTTTTGCCTTAAGGCACCATATTAAACCCACAAAAACCTCCTCTCTACAGCAAGTATGCTATATTAAAAACTTCAAATCACAGGACCTCATAACTGCTTCCTATCATTGTAACTGGTCACCCCTCAAACCTCCCCCTAGACAATGCAGTTGATTACTTCAACTCTGCTTTCCTAAACATATTCAACCAGCTTGCCCCTACTAGAACAATCAGAAAAAAATCCAACTACACCCCCCAGCTTACCAAAAATACCCGGCAACTCCCAAAAGAGAGATATATGGCTTGGGAAGCATGGCGGCAAAACAAAATCAGCTAAAATAGGCAAAACTATCTTGATCTACGAAACAAGTCCAAAAAAATAAGAATTGACGAGTGAAACCACTACACTCTGATGTTCAGGCCAAACACAGAACAAACCCTCAAAAATTTTGGGCAGCCATAAATAAAATACTACAACCAGGGAAAACCACTACCCCCCCCCAATATTCATAACTCACTAGCAACATCGCAACAAAATCTAATGAATACTTTACAAACTCCTTTCAAAATCTGATTAATAACAGCTCTTCCACAACTCAAACAAAACCCCAGACACCAACCATTGACCAAAATGTTTACTCCCTACAACCAGTCCCAACCAATACAATATATAAATATAACAGACTCAAAACTAAAATACAAATAAACAAAGACAGGATGTAGAAATAATGGAGGGTAGCCTTTATTCCTGCAGCCTCTCTTTGTGTTACAATATATAAATATCTGACAAAACTAAAACCCTTGCAGCTGATAGACTCCAAGGTGAACACCTCAAGATTGCAGCCAAAGCAATCTCATATCTATACTAAAACAGATCAATAGCAAAACAACATATACCATCCCTCTGGAAAATCTCTCAGTACCAATAGACAAAGGCAGCATTTCTACTGAATTAACTACCTACCATCCAACGGCCATACTACCCCCCCATCAAAAATCCTTGAGAAATGCGTTCACCCCCAAATACTAAACTGCTTACCAACTAATAATCTCCTGCTGAAACACAACAGGGATTCCGTCCAAACCATAGTACCACCATGGCCCTCATCAGTTTCTCCAAAATGGTAAATCAACAATGAAACAAAGGTAATCTTGTCTCTTCCATATTCTTAGACCTCTCCAAAGCCTTTAACACAGTTTCTCATTACAAACTACTAACCATACTCTCAAAACTCAAACTTCACAACTCCACACTATCATGGTTCAAAGACCATCTCTCAAACCATCAACAAGCCATAAAATGGGAAAACACCCTATCCCCCCCTTCTCCCCATAAACTTAGGTGTTCCACAAGGATCCATCCTTGGATTCCTTCTCTTCACCATACTCACCAACAACCTACATAAAGCTACCCTCCACGCCAACCTAGTCTGATATTCCAATGATTGTACCCCAATATGCTCTGCCCCATCACTCCAACAATTACAACAAATCACCCAAGAATTCTTTTCAGCAATAGAAAAATGGCTGACTCGCAACTAATATTTAACCCTAAAAAAAACAACTAATGCTATTCCATCCCTCCAAGTCTACTAATCCAATTCCATCATTTAAAATAACATCCTCCAACAATACCCCCATCATACCAGTTACCCAAACTAAATTACTAGGAGTAATCATAGATCACAATATGAAATTCAACAAACATGTAGCTCAAATCTTCACCAAGGTTCACAAAAAGCTAGGTACCCTCTATAGATGTAAAAATTACCTAACCTCTGAAAGTAAAGTCATCCTTGCAAGAACCCACCTACTTTCTACACTTTTTGCCTTCCCAGTACTAACCAATCTAAACAAAGGTGACCTAAATAAACTATCTGCTATAACAAAATTCGCCACTGACTAGTCATACAGATCCCACCATTGCCAATCTCTTAAAAAAATATCCTGGCTAGAATTTCCAAACCTAATAACTTTTAGCCAACTTACAATAGCCCACTAAATCTGCTATCACCCCCCAAAAAACCCCAGCCCTACAGGGACTACTACACCAGCAATCATCCACCAAGTACCACCAACAAATCACTAGTTGACATTACTAAAAGCAAATTAACTATGGGGACTCCTCTATGCTGCTGCTTTCGCTAAAACATGGAATACCCTTCCTCTAGATATCCGGTCACTAGAAAACACATATGACTTTAAGAGCCTCCTTAAGTTACATCTATCCAACTCATGGACTTGCTCCTGTACTAGTCCTGGGTAAAAACTAACAAACCTCTTACACCTCCCCTCTCTCATCTAAGCTATCTCATTCAGTTCTTCCAACTCCTAAAAGCAGACAGAATGCATAACCATGATTAATAGTACTCCATTCTCTTACAGCGTACTGTGAGTGTCTACTAAAGCAACCACCATACATATTCACCACTGCACACAGAGACTCTACTATATTTACCAGAAGTATAAACTAGTGAAAAGTCTTGACACTACTTTTTACTACATGTATAATCTTAACTGTTTATATAAATTCTTGTAACTAGAAAATGTAGTGAAAATTCTGCAATCGCAATCTTATATTGCCTGTACTACTGTTCATTATTAGTGTAGTAATGTAACTGTTATCTTTACTTACTGCCTACTTTATTTTATTACTGTATTTAACGGCTGTATTTTATTACTGTATTATACTACTTTATCGTACTACCCGTATGGAGCTTTTCTCCCTGGGCCGCCACTGAAAATAGGCAGCCCTGCCCAGTAGGACTTTCCCGGCAAGCAAATGTAAAATAAATAATAAATACTGACATGGCAAGTTCAACTTACACAAATGTACTATGTTGATTTATTTTTTTACATTTGTTTACTGGGAAAGTTCGACTGGGCACAGGTGTCCTTTTTCGGCAGAGGCTGGGGGAAAGCTCCAAAGTATCATATTTAATACAATCAACATTTACAACAAACTGTATAATGCAGTTTCAGTGAATACATAGCATAATAGTATAACATTTGCATTGATGTTCACAAATATTTTTTTACAAGCCTTGTATGGACTTTACAGATAGAAGAATGGTGTATTAAGACAGGTAGGAGAAATTTAAGAAATAAAATAGACAGAGGTATTACAGGAGATAATCAAGTTTCAGTGTCAACATAGTATTGGTGGAATAGTAATTTGGTTGTGCTAATTATAAGTAGGTATAGTACTATAAGTAGTACAATAAAGCAAGGTATTAGAAGGAGTTAAGCAGGTTAAGGGATTTAGTGCTTTAAGGTGAGATAGAAGCACGGTGATAGAGTGTTAAGAGAGCTATGTCCCAGATGAGAAGCAGGGACAAAGCCAGGAGGCAGAAAGGAAGTCTTAGTAATGGTTTGAAAAGATGAAGGTGACAGATAAATTCCTGCATCAAGTCAGGTCTTACTCCAAGTTCTAGCTATAGCACTGGAATACACACTGATGCCATCAGCTGTTTGAGACACGTAGATGGTAAGCAGTTTATTACTTGACCTAAGGGGACAATTTAGAAGACATTATTGGAACAGGGGTCTAACTGCTAGGCAGGCTGTTGGGCTAGGCATGATTTTACTGGTTAAGGTGAGATAAATAAAAGATAGGTGGTGAGGAAGCTGAAGCTAGGTAAGTGTTTTTAAGTGCAAAACAGTGGTAGGTCCGGTAAGGTTTGTTGCAAGCAACTCCAGCAACTTAGTAACAGCACTGTTCCAGTTTAGAATTAAGCAAGGCCTGTAGGTTGGTCATGACAGGGGCTCCATATCACAGACAGGGTAAGAAGTAAGTGGTAGCTAGTTTTACCTTGGCAGAGTTTGTAAGGAATTGCTTTATTTTATGTAGGGTACCTAGTTTTTGACTGGTTTTCTTGATGCTGTTGTGGATATAAAAACTGAATTTAAGATGGTCATCGACTGTCATGCCAACTAGTTTTGGTTGTGGGGGTAACTTCAATCCTGATATTTAATAAAAAAAACAAAACAAAACAAAAAAAAAAGCAAGTAATCTCAGTGGTATCCCCGAAGTCTCAAAACAACCCACTAAACAAGTATAGTGGGTCCAAAAACAAAACAGTGCAAGAAACGTCTGTGTGTGGAAGATTTTCAGTCCATACATCTCTAGTTAATCACTGTATATTAATCAGATCAGACAAAGGCAGTAGAAGTAGTGAACTTAAACTAATCTTTTAAAAAAAAAAAATATATATATATATATATATATATATATATATATATATATATATAAAATTGTACAGAATTACTAAGTATTCAAAAGTAATCCAAGGAAGGCAGGCAGTCTGTTTCCAGTCGAAAATCCTTTACTAAGTATGTACTTAATAAAGGATTTTTGACTGGAAACAGACTGCCTTGCCTGGATTACTTTCAAATACTTAGTAATTCTGTACAATTATACATTTTCATTATTATTTTTTTTTTTTTACAAGACGAGTTCAAGTTCGCTGCTTCTACTATTTTTGTCTGATCTGATTAATACACAGTGATTAATTAGAGATATACGGACTGAAAATCTTCCACACAGAGAAGTTTCTTACACTGTTTTGGTATTATTTAATAAAACATTTAAAGTTTTTTTTTTTATGGAAATGGGAATTTCTAACAAAAGATAAGTAGTTTAATTTTTTTTTTGTGGCTTACGTAGCAGGTGATTATCCTGTAGCCAACTTTTAACAGAGTTAAAGCCTTCTTGAGTAATTCGCTGAAGATGTATTAGGTTGTCGGAAATGCATATTGGGGTTGAATCATCAGTGCACTGTATGAGGGAGACTTGCTTTGAGGAATTATGTAAATTGTTAGTGGATATATTAAAGAGTAGAGGGGCGAGAATGGAGCCATGTGGCACACCAGTATTGAGAGGGAGAAAAAGTGGCATTACAATTAACAGACTGGTGTCTACTGATTACGTAGTTGTTAAACTATAATAGTGTGGGTTGTAACAGCTTGAGGAAAGACAATTAGTAGAGGAGTTTTTGGTGACATTTGTCTCTGTCTTTGTTAATAGTATCTGTGCAAGTTAAAGCAGTGGCAATGTTATGGTGGTCTAAAAGCAAGTTGTGTGGGGGTCAGAAGCTTTTCCTGAAGAATATGTTGATGAAACTGCTTGTGAATGCACTTGTCCACAATTTTTGACAAAGAGGATGACATGGTGATAGGTCTGAAACTGGTTATAACAGATGAGGTTCCTCCTTTATGAAAGGGGATGATAATTTTCCCATAGAGAAGGAAAGTACAGTTGTGTACCTACCATAAATGTAGATGTTCGAGTGTATTCACTGTTGCAGTCATTACACTTGGGTTATCCTGGTGGCAGGCGACCCGCAGTCGGCCCGAGTTCCAAAGTCTTGGTCCGACGTCGGTTGCTGTCGCTTCTTCCCTAACGTCAGTGCGCCAGGGGTATAAAAGTTGCAACCAACGCCATTTTCTTCAGTTTTTCTTGCCCCAAATGTCAGGTGCCCCCAGATAGGAAGGCCAGAAAGATAAAATTATGCCAAAAAACATGCATATATTACTATAAACATTTCCTTCATCTACAAGCAAATACACCACATAGGTAGTATAGAGATGAGAAGTACAGAAAAGTCCCAGCAATGAAAAAGGGGGATGGTGGGAGGGTAATCTGGACTGCAACAGTGAATACACTCGAACATCTACATTTATGGTAGGTACACAACTGTACTATGTTCATCGTGTTTCACTGCTGCAGTCATTACACTTGGGTAGAATCCCAAAGCTGAGGTTGGGTGGCTGGGTCTAAATTGGATTTGGAGAGGCTAACAAGCCCTGCAGAACTGCAGTGGCAAAGCCTGCTCTGGATTTAGAGTAGAGAGGTAAGTGGTAGTGCTTGGTGAAAGTGTGCACTGAGCTCCAGGTTGCAGCTTCTAAAATGTCTTTGGTTGGTACTCCTCTGAGGAAAGCTGCTGAAGTGGCTGCTGCTCTGGTAGAATGACGCCTAATGCCCTTAGGCACTGATTTGCCATGTTGTGCATAACAGAAGCGGATGCGGTGTCCTATCCATTTCGATATTGTTTCCTTTGTAATAGGCTTTCCTTGTGATCCTGCAGCATATGCTACAAACAGTTGCTCAGTTTTTCTGAAAGCTTTTGTTTTGTCCAAGTAAAATCGTAGCTGTCTTTGTATATCTAAAGCGTGCAGAAGTCTCTCCCATTTATTCTGGGGATTTGGGTAAAAAGTAGGTAAATGAATGGTTTGGTTTAAGGCCACATTGGAGACCACTTTTGGCTTGAATGTTGGGTTTGTCCTAAGAGAAACCCTGTCCTGATGAAAAATGAGGAAAGGTTCCACAGCCATTAATGCCTGTAACTCTGAGACTCTTCTTGAAGTTATTGCTAGGAGCAGAACAGTTTTCCATGACAAGAATTTTAAATCAGCTGTGTTGGCTGGTTCAAAAGGAGGCAGTGTGAGTTTTTCTAAAACAAAATTGAGGTCCCAAGTAGGTACTGGTGCTCTCCTTGGGGGTCTTATATTTTTTGCCCCTCTGAGGTACTGCCATAGTAGAGGATGTGAAAAAATAGGAGGTTCCATATTGTAATGAGCTGAAATGGCAGAGGCATGGATTTTAATAGATGAGAAAGATAAGCCTTTGTCCAGCATCTCAGTTAGGTATTGTAAAATCTGAGGTATGTTAGGGACAAGGGTTCGAGCCCTTGTGCCTGGTTCCAAGCACAGAATCTCTTCCATTTTTCTGCATAAGATTTCCTAGTGCTGGGCCTCCTAGCTTCTAAAATGACATCCATAACAGCTTTAGAGAGAGGTGCAGTCTGAGTGGCTACATTATCTGCCATGCTGCCAGGGTTACGGTTCTGAGTTGACTGTGCAGAATCTGATTGTTTTGTTGTTTCGGAATTTGAGGTAGAAGCCAAGCTGGGCCTTGCGACAAACTGTTTAGGATTGGGTACCAGTGCTGGCGTGGCCAGTCTGGTGCAATCAGGATCATTTTTGGCCTTTCTTGTCTGACTTAGTAGCACCTTGGTGAGAAGAGGCATCGGAGGGAAGGCATAGACTTGTCAGGCCTTTCCAGCTGAATGATAGAGCATCCACTTTCCATGCTTGAGAGTGATAAGTTCTTGTGCAAAATTTCTGTATTTGGAAATTGTGAGGGGAGGCAAAAAGATGTCTGGGCATCCTCATTTCCTCGTTATGCTGAACACTTGTGGATTTAGCTTCCATTCGTGAGGATCCATGAGATTTCTGCTTAGTTTGTCTGCCAGTGTATTTTTTGTTCCTGGCAGGAATTGTGCCTGCAGATGTACTTGATAGGTCAGTGCTGTGTTCCACAAAGTCATGGCTTGTCTGCATAGGGGGTAGGAATGTGTGCCCCCTTGCTTGTTTATGTACCACATAACTGTGGTATTGTTCTTCTTTATTAAAAGTTGTCCTGGATGTATTAGGTCCTTGAAAGCTGTCAGGGTATTCTGTACAGCTAGCATCTCTTTTTGATTGATGTGAAGATGCATTTGTTCCTTGGCCCACGTGCCCTGAATACATTTTCCTGCCATATGTGCCCCCCAGGCATAATCCAATGAATCCATTGTTATTGTCTGCCTGGCTGTGGGTAAGGTGAAAGGCTGTCCCTTGTTGTGGTGACAGGCCTGAGACCACTATCGAAACTCCTGTTGTAGGCAGGGAATTAAAGTTATGATTGTCTCCAGGCTGTGACAATGCTGAATCCAAACACTTTTTAGATACCGTTGTACTTTCCTCATATGCAGTTTTGCATATGGAATTAGTAGAATGCAGGATGCCATGAAGCCCAGGGCCTGCAGAATTTTTCTTGCAGGGAGCTATGTTTTTGTTGCCATCATTTGAAAGTAATGAGTCAGTTGCCTTTGCTTGTCTAGCGTGAGATGAGCCATCTGGGCAGTTGTATTTAAGCTTGCACCCAGGAATATTATCTCTTGAGAGGGCACTAGTTTTGATTTCTTTTCGTTTACTGTGTACCCTAGGCAAATTATTTACAAACGCCAGATGCTTTAGAAGAATGTCCTTGCTCTCTGCTTAAAAGAGGCAGTCGTCCAAGTAGGGCTATATTTAAATTCCTTTTTGTCTGCAAAATGCAATTACTGGTGCCAGGCATTTTGTGAAGACCCTGGGCGCAGTAGATAAGCCAAAGGGCAGTGCAGAGAATTGGTAATGCATTGAGCCTGCTATGAATCTGAGGTATCTTCTGCAAGATTGATTGGAACATGCAGGCATGCCTCTGAGGTCCAAAGTAACTAGCCAAGCCTTCTTGCCCAGCATGGGCAGAAGTTGCTGTAGTGCTAACATTTTGAATTTTGGAACATCCAGGAAAGTATTTAGGATTGACAGGTCCAGTACTGGTCTCCAGGCTTTGTCCTTTCTGGGTACTAAGAAAAGTCTTGAGTAAAATCCTTGTCCCTGTTCTTGCTGTGGAACTTTTTGAATTGCTCCCATGTCCATAAGAGCAGCAATCCGTCTTGGTGCCTCTGCCCATTAGTTTTGTTGCATGTCTGGCATACCTTTTGGTTTTGGAAGCATGTGGAAGTGGAACCTGTAACCCTGAGAAACAATATTCAGCACCCATTTGTCCTGGGTGATCATGTGCCAATTTCTTGAGAAAAGTGCTAGCTTTCCCCCTATAGGTGCTTTTAAAAGGTAATTGCTTGGCATTTGCAGATGGAAGTCATTGGGACGGTTTCCTATAAGGTTGTGATTTGTCTTTCCGTCCTTTGGGGGCTGAAGCACCCCATTGTTTAGGTCTGTAGGAGCCTTGGGGCTGAGATCTGCCTCTTGGGCGTCTGCATCTGCCTCTTTGTGGCCTGTCTGACACTGGAAAGAACCAATTTTTTGAAGGCCATTTTCTGCTAAATCTAGGTGGTTGAACCTGTAAGAAAACCTTCACTGTCTGCATTGATTTTGCTTTATCCTCCATTTTCTTTAACACTTCCTCTGCCTTAACACCAAACAAAGTATCATGCTGTAATGGAGCATCCAATAATTTTACTTTAACATGGTCAGGTAAACTTTGTTCTTTCAACCAAGCATGCCTTCGAATAACAGAGCCTGTAACTGCGACTCTACAAGAAGCCTCTAATGAATCAAAACCACACTGCAGAGTATGCTTTGCCACTTGTTCAACTGCATGCAATAAATCCTGCATTTCTTTACTGTCAGGACTTTCTGTATTTGAAACCATTTTCTGCTTTAACAAAGACATGAATTACTGTTGATTTTTAAGCATGTGAAACTGACAGTTTAAAGCTCTTACAGCTAAAGTAGCAGAAGTGTAAACTTTTTTCCCCCATCTGTCCAGAGCTCTGGAATCCCTGTCCGAGCGTACAGGATTTTTAGCAGTGGAAGCCTTAACCCCTTTAGGACCCTGAGAAATTGTTTCTGGGTCTGCAGCGGGGTTTTTGTAAAGAAATTTATGAGAGTCAGGGACCCTGTAGTACCTGTCCAGCTTGACTGGTGCAGGGGGTAAGGAATCAGGAGACGGGCTGGATTCAGAAAAAAACATCCACAATATCAAGCACAGGGGGGATAGCTAGGGGCCTGCGCTGAGGCAATAATAGGAAGTCTCTGAGCCTTTTCTTGGATTCTGAATAATCCTGGCTCTCCCAGTGGAAATGCTCCCTCGTGGTGTGCAGGGTTTCCCCAAAAGAATAATCCTCAGGCGGAGAGGCTGAAGGTATGGACTCTTCTGCATCAGAGTCCTCATAGGGAGAGAGAGAATATCCCTGATCAGAAGAGGAAGCAGAGGAAATGGAAACCTGGTCAGATGAATCATAATCAGTGTCTTGCCTAGGCCTTTTGTCAGGGGGATGGGAGCCCCTGATTAAAGTAATTAGGTCTTCGGCCATTTTAAGCATCTGTTTCTTTGGCATGGATGACTGTTCTGGAGAATGCTGTATTGTTTTCTTGTCTTTAATGGTGTTTTTGACTTTGCCTTTGCTGCTGTAGTGGGCTTAATTGTAAGCTGTGAAGGTCTGAAAACACCCTCAGAAGCAGATGCCTGCTCAGCGGCTCCGGACCCATCTGAGGGTATAGATTCCATAGGCCCAATACCTTGAGTCTCCACAGGCCTCGGTGTCTCCACATGGCTGTCGGTTACGGCCTGTGGCTCTGAGGTAGCGGGTGTCAGGGGCTGCAAAAGCGCCTCACTGAGAACCGGCGACTGGCCTAGAAGAGGCTTTGTCGGTTTTGGACCTCGGATGCCTGTCCTTTTCTTTGTCTTTGCGTTTTTTATAAGTTCCGGTCGTCTGTTGTTCCGACGGCATTATGTAATTAAACCTTCGGCCAAAATAACGTAAAGCAAAATCAAACCGACGTTTAACAGTGCGTTTATTGAATCTAGCACAAAACCAACAACTAGTAACGTCGTGGTCAGGGCCTAGGCAAGGAATACAGTAAGAGTGAAAGTCCTTATGAGGTATTTGCTTCCCACAAGAAATACAATTAACTTTTACTGACATCGGTCTGGAGCAAGAAAAAGTTTCTCCAACGGGGTACTTAGCTTTATTGAAGACTTCGGTTCTGAAACTCAATTTTGAAAATCTAAGGAGTCGGCCGACCGGCACTTGCGAACTGCTTTTGGCACTGCACGGCAAGAAAGACTGAAGAAAATGGCGTCGGTTGCAACTTTTATACCCCTGGCGCACTGACGTCAGGGAAGAAGCGACAGCAACTGACGCCAGACCAAGACTTTGGAACTTGGGCCGACTGCGGGTCGCCTGCCAGCAGGATAACCCAAGTGTAATGACTGCAACAGTGAAACACGAACATCACATGATTCCTTGACAGATCTGCTAAAGAACTGGCAGCAAGCTTGAGGTATTCTGCTGGCAGATTATCTACTGAAGGAGAACAGGGTTTTAATTTAAGTAGTGAGTTAATATAGGAGTTTGGGATGGATTTTAGGGTGAAATAGGGTGTCGACTGTTTGAGGAGACAGCAGGTCAGCATTATTGGTAAGAGTCTTTAGTAAAGGTTTTAATGCTTTCTATAAAATGTGTTAAACTGAACAGCTATTTCTGAGGAAGTGTTACTTGGGGCAGGATGAGCAGTGGGGATGTTGCAAGGTGCTATCAATTAATAGGAGTTTTTTAAGGTTGAAGACTGATTTAGAAAGGGGTTAATAAAGTAGATTTTCTTGTCTGCAATAATCTTGTCTTTTGTTACAGTTACAAAGTTCTTTAAAGTGTTGCAGATTCTTGGGAGATTATGTTTTAATCATTCTTTCCAAGCCCTTTCTCTTGCATACATTAGTTGTCTGTTTTGAGTGGATAATCAAGGAGTATGGTTATTCTTTGTTTTAGTTTTTATTTATTTATTTGCTATTTGTTAACCGGGTTGGTCTGGCTGGGCAGGTGCCCTTTTTCAGCAGAGACCTGAGGAGAAAAGCTCCACTTACAGGACAGAAATTTTTATAAAGTATTTTCACATACAATTTATACAGCATTTACATATTCAATATAGAGCAGGTACATACAGCAGACTACATTACATTTTTACAATGTATGTGCAGAAAAAGAAAGAAAAAAAATCAACAATACAGATTAATCGTGTGTACCTAAAAATAAAGTAATCAGTACTTTGGAAAGGGAAATTACTGACCTATGCCTTAGTGTAATGAGGTGAACAGGTGTCAGAGAGAGTGATCCATGCAAAATGTGGAAAGAAGAGGAGGGGTAAGAAAAGATATAGGAGGGTGAGAATGGAGGTAGAAGTAAATAGTGGGGATTGGAGTATAATGGACTGACACTGTCCATAAAGTGGGAGAGTTTACAAATAAATATAGGACTAGGTATCAGTAAGAGAAAGTAGCAAAGGAAGGGGGAGAAGAGGCAGAGTAGTCAGGGAAACTGAGAAAGAGGAGGGGGGATGGAGGGAGTGTAGGCAGGGTTCAGGTAGGGTCTTTACAGGGGCAGTTCCAGTCTGGAGCCAGACTATTCAGGATTTTCCGGAAAAGTGAAATAAATTTGTGTACAGCTTCAGTGAATGGATTTTTTTTTTCAGGATAGAGCAGGTAAAGGAGGTTAGAATTCTGTTAAATGCACCAGGGTTAAAATTACTGAGGTTATGGGAAGTTCTAAGCAGGTGTTTGACATGATGGGTACACAGTCTGTTTGCATATACAGGGAGGTGACCACTAAGGGAATCTGAGAGGGTGCTACTGCAGACATACTTAGTGGAATCAGGCTCTAATAAGTCGAGGATTAAGACACTGTTTTTGGGATAAAGTGTAGGGGTGGAATGAGTTGAGTCAATCTAAACAGGTTTAGGCTAGCTGATGGATATTTTGTGAAGATAATCTGCCACAATTGAAATTAACGTCACTTAGAATTATCTTTTTTCATTAAAAATTGTATGAGACATCCAGTTTAGAATGTTTTCTAGGCTTGTAGCATTACTATCTGGGAGAATATAGAGTACTATGATACATAGGTGCTTATGGTTATTCAGTTTAAGATGGGAGAGGAGTTCAGCATTGCGGGATTTGGGAACAGGTTTACTGTAGGTAGGATTTCAAGACAGGGTATAGTTTTTTTGAATTATATCAACTCCAGTGATATTATAACCAGGTAGTAATATTTCAGAGTCAAGCATATGGGGTTTTAGCCATGTTTCAGTTATGGCAAGAATATCTGGTGCATTGTGGGAGATCCAAGCATGGAGCTCTGGAATTTTACTATAGATGCTACACGTATACAAGGAAATTAATTTAAGTTGTCGGAGATAGGAAGGTTGAGTTTTGATGGTTTTCGTAATGGTGGTGTAGTCCCAGTTTTGGAAGGAGACGGATGGGCTGAGTGGGCTGGGGTGATGGGGGATTGACTTGGGATGAGTTTTGGAGGCTGCTGGGAGTCATGATGGGAGGAGGGGCCAGGGTTGAGATGAATATCCCCACAGATGGTAAGAAACAGGGAAAGAGAAAATGGATATATTTGGTAAACTTGTTTTGGTTTAACTGTAGCAGTTAGTTTTATTTTGTTGTGGTAGGTGTGTGCGTTTAGTAATTCGAATTAAAAGATCAGGAGAGTCTGTGTATAGACTGGAAGCAATTACATAAAATGGGGATATTTGAATGGTTAGATATAGAACACCTAGCGGGAGAAATGTGTACTTGACTGAGTGATGTATGGTAAGTTGTAAGGTGATAAAACAGAATAATGATGCAGTATGTAGCTTTATGCACAGATATGTCAGAGAAATGGGAACTAGAACAATGGGGTATAAATATACAAGGGGTAGGAGTAGAGAGCAGAGTGAGGAGGATGATGTATGTTGTGATCACTGTTGTTCGTTAGGAAATGAGACTGCAAATTAAGTTAAAAGTGCTTAAATGCAGACTGATGGTTTAGGAACTGGCAATGTTTTACAACAGTACCCCCCCCCCCCGGTGTGCAGTAACAAGGTCTGCCCAAACCCCACCCAACAGTCTGCCCATGACCAAAACACACAAATACACCAACTCAGAAATCGCATTACTTTGAGGAAGAAGGTGAAGTACATTACATCTCAAATATTACTTTTTTTCCCCTTGTGCTTTTTGCAGGGGGGTCAGCCCCCCCTGCACCCCCCCCCCCCGAGTGTATAAATACAACGACTCTGAGATTGCACTACTTTGAGGAAGAAGGAATGAATATTCATGATATCACAGGCAAATCTGCATGACATGTCAATTATGCATCATTTGCATGCTACATGACAAGCATTAGGCATGTTTATCACTATGGCCATGCCCATTCCTGTGTGGAACGACTTGGGGGTGGGGGGACTGCTGTAAAACATTGCCTAGGAACTCTGTGTATTCTTGTGCTCAAGGTATGTCTATATTTATGTATATGCCTTTAAAATGCGTGGGGGAGGAAGTAGGTGGAGTTCTGGATGGAGAACAGGTCCTATAAATGTAATGTCATGAGGGGTCGCTGGGGAATCGGGTGTGTGAAGGAAAGACAGTAGGAAACAGTTCCAATACCAGAAGGAGGAGTCTGTTATGCTATCAGTGGAACAATTCTACGTAATAGGAACATTTGTCTAACACATGCTTTGGAAGCTCAAGAGCTATGCTACTCTAGACTGCAGTTACAGTAAAAATGTTTAGTAATGAAGTACTGCAAAACACTATCTACAGGTGAGTTTTCAGTTACAATTTCACAGCAAACAAACTGAGTGCAGGAAAGTTTGCAGACAGAAGTGGAACAAACTAAATTTGGCAGAGAGCAGCAGCAGTAGCAGTTTAACCAATTACTTGAAGGAGAAAGGCAAGGCACTAATACAATAAATATTTACGGTTGTAAGCATGGCTTCTGTGCTAGAACACTGTGCACTGACTACTATTACAAGACAAGTAGAACAGTGATCCACTATAAGCCTTAAGTTAATACAGTGGCCCTAAACAACATCACAATGGTATACTCAGTTCTCTGCTGAAATGTACCTGTGTTACTGAGTTAAGAACTAAGGATGTGTGTGCAGAAGTCAAACTTTTGTTTCTTAGCAGAACGGGTGGTGTTTCACAAACAATCTTGAATTTTAGCAGGAACTGACAGAAAAGATGGAAATAATACACAAGAAGAACATGGGATAAGCACACTTGCTTATGTAGCATAACTCAAAATTTCAGGACAAAATCTTAACCATTTCTCAATCTATACATACACATTTGCATTGTACAGAAGTAAAATACTATGCAGTGCATAACTCAGGCTAAAGCATTCTGATACAAATATTAATTCAGTAATATAGTAACATTCCAGAAGTACTACTTTCAACCTATACCCTAATACAGTATAGTAAAAACATTTCTGTATAAAAAGATATTGTCTCATCATATTGATCACTGCTGCAGTAGCCTTAGCCATACGGGTAAATTACCATAGCTAACTACATTTGGGAGGTGGAAGGAGGAGAGTCCAGGAGACTCTACAGAATGTTCTTAAACAAAACTTGATTTGGAGCTAGAGAAGGAATCAGACTTGTAGTGCTTTGTAAAAGTATATACAGAGGACCAAGTAGCAGCTTCTAAAATCCAGCCCTTTCCAAAAAGCCATAGATAAAGCAAAGGCCCTGCTAGAGTGGGACTTGACCCTGCCTGGAATAGTTTAGTTGTGGTGAGTGTAATAAAAACGTAATAGCCTTACACAACCATTTGAAAACAGTCTGTTCTGACACAGGCTGTCCCACCTTACCTTCACAAGAAATGAACACCTGATTTGAAGATTTGAAAGATTTATTTCTGTCAAGATATGTCAGAGTTGTCTGTGGAAAAAGGTATGAAGTATCCTCTCTTCCTCATTTGTTGTTTCAAGAAAGAAAATGGGAAGATGGACAGTTTGGCTTAATGTGTAAACTTGGATATCACTTTAGACATAAAAAGGAGGATTAGTTCTCAAAGAAGCCCTATCCCTATGGAAAATGAGAAAGGGCTGACTCACTATAAGCGCTTGCAACCCTTCTTGCAGAGGTCAGAGAAATCAATAAAACTGTTTTCCATGTTAAGAAGCCAAAGTCAGCCAGATTAGCTGGGTGAAATGAAGCAAGTGTTAGCTTCTCTAATACAAAATTAAGATCCCAAAGATGGGCCACAGGTTTTCTTTGGAGGTCTCTTATGCAAAACCCCTTTTAAGAACATTTTGACATGATACTGCATTGAAAAAGGGGACTCCATGGGTACACACATGCTGAAATGGCCAACAAATTAGCCTTGACAGAGGAACAAAAAGGACATAAGATAGTAACCCAGAGAAGTACTGCGAAAACAGTGAACTAGTCCTAAATGGTTGCTGATTATGCTGTTGGCACCAGCTAAAAAAAACTTTCCATTTTCTAATGTATGATTTTCTATTAGCAGACATTCATGCACGTCCTCAGTAATCAGGTGCTTAAAAAGAAGCAAGACCCTACAATCCAGGCAGTCAAATGAAGATGCCTGAGGTCAGGGTGCATCAAACACACCTGTTCTTGTGTGAGTAGATTCAATCTGTGATGAAGCTTGTAGTTAATACCCCTGGCCATTTCCAAAAGAAGGGAGAACCACTGTTGCCTGGGTCAGAAGGAAGTCATGTCAATGACCTTGGGGGATTCCTTCTGAATCTTCATAAGTACCTTGGATAATTGTGAAAAGGCTGGAAAAGCATACAGGAATATTTCTGTACAAAGCAAAGAAAATGCCTTCTTGCATGGAGTGCTGGAACAGAATCTTGCCAGTTGATTATTCAGAGGAGGAAAAGAGGTCGACCAGACCCCCCCCCTCCCACAGACAGATCAAATCTTGGAAGACCCCCTTATCTACCTTTCATTAATAAGGGTCTGCTCTTATCCTGTTCAACTTGTCTGCATTAGTTTTCCTCTGAAGGAATGTGGGATGCCTACAGAGTGAGACTACTGTGAAGCTATATCTCCAGCTAACGTGGTTAGCCAGCAAAGGGGGTACGACCTGGTTCCCCCTTGCTTGATGTATTACACGACTGTGGTATTGTTTATAACCACTTGAAGAAGTCTCTGTTCTGAGAGCTGAGTAACTTAATTAGGGAAAGCATACCCTTGTTATTTATGTGCTTGCATCTGTCCTGGTCTGACACATCACCTGCACTTTTATTCCTACTGAAACTGCTCCACAAACAAATTCTGAAGCATCCATGGTGACAAACTGCTTTGGAGAAGGGGGGGGGACTGGATTTCAGGATATCTGTCTCCACAAAATGTTTTCTCTTCTGACAAACCCTAGTACTGGGACTCAAAAAGAAACTGTACTTATGCTGAAACCATAGAGATTTTATAAAAGTATATCTTTCTCATGCAGTCTTGCCAGGTGTACCATGAGGAACATAGATGCCATGAGACCCAAGATCCTAATTTATTCCCCGCGCAGTGACAGGTCTGATTGGAAAACCTTAGAAATAGATCTAAAGACTTTTGTTTTCTGTGGAAGAAAAACTATTTGAACGGATGTTTAGCTGGCATCCCAGGAACACAATCCCGTGCAGAGGAATCCAGAAAGACTTCTGAACGTTCTTTTGGAATCGCAGCTTGTGGAAGACATCTGTCACCCAAGACAGAGTCCTGACACGGAAAAAGATTCTGCAAAGATAAGCAAGTTGTCTAAATATGGAAAAAAGTGGACATCCTGCAGCCTGCAATGAAGTACATAAACACTCTTGGTGCAGTGGATAGTCCAAACAGCATGACAGAGAACCTTAAGAAGTGTCTGAAGGTTGTTGGAACAGGGATGTGATGAGCATCTTTTAAATCTAGTGTTAAAAGGAAACTTGACAGAGGAAAAAGAGGTAAACAGGTTGTGAAGTGACATTTTGAATGTGGGCACCATCACAAACTGGTTAGGAAAGAAAGATTGAGAACTAGTCCTTAGACATTTTCCTTCCTTGAAACCAGGAACAACCTTGAAAAACCCTTCCCCACATGGGAAGGATGAACTGGTTTCTATCACTCCTTGGAATAGCATGGATGAAATAAAACGGGTAGAAACAACAATCTGATCTGGAGGATGCGGAATGACCCCCTGGAAAGGAGGAATTTCCTCCTACTGACTTCTGTAACCCTGACGAATGTTTTAGACAGATGGATTTTGAAACTATGTTGCCAAAAGAGAAAAATGGAGATTCAGACTTTCTGAAAGAAAAAAGGGGCCTTGGTTTTGGAAGTTCAAGATGTTTTTTTTGGAACCCCTTTGATATTTCTTCTTAAATGTCTCTACCTGAATTTTGTTGAGATGGCTTACTCTTTTTTGCCAAAACTAGATGAGGAGATAAAAAAATTTGACAACTTGGAAAAGGAAAGCTGAAAAATCTTGAGATTCCTGGAACAGCTTGCCCCTTTCATCACACTTTTTGATCACCTTTGCAGAACAGGGGCCAAACACTAAATCTCTATCCAAAGGAGAATTTAACATCTCATTTTTATCATCATCTTGGAGGTTGAGACTGCAGACATGTAAACTTCATCAAAACAGTACCAGTGGCCACAGCCCTGGAAGAAGTACTAAGAGTCATACGCACACAGTGACGCAGTAAACAATGAGTAGTGACCTGTGCAAGCAAAGAAAAATTATTTAAAGCATATTTTCCTCACAAGAACCTACAGATATAACATTCCTTGTACTTTCACAATTTGTCAGAACAAACTAACATATGAGCCTGACAATTCAAAATTCTGAAAATGAAAGTTGCAGAAGTATACACTTTTTTCGGTATACATGGATTTGAGTGAACAACAGATGGCAGATCGGACAACGTTTGACAGCAGTTCTGCGAATGCGCAGAATTGCGAACACAATGTAGACGAAAAGCAAAATACCCCCCCCCCCCTTTGACCCATGGTAGCACTTGTTTAGGTGGTAAAGCGGTCGGAAATTTCGAATTTTTTACGACATTCCGAGCGTTCGACCCCTGGAGCATCGACATATAGGTTTGTGGAAACAGAGTTTCAACCATCGGTCACTAGGTCATATGAATGTAAACCACATTTTTCATACCTATCAATAATTTTCCCATCCGGATCGGAAAGCCTTGGATTAGAATTAACTAAGTGCTTTAGCAGCAGTGGGATCAACTAAAGCTATAGTTGCTGGATCAGTTCTGGGAACAGTGTACAAAGTTTTAAGACTGAGGAAGTTTTTATCTTATCTGCCTTTTTAGGGGCTGCTGGATGAGTATCAGGAAAATTGAAAGCATAACACACATTCTTTACAGCAGACAGAACAAGAGGATTGGTATGTTCTAGAAAATCGTTCTTAAACGCATAGTGTTTTCTGCGGAACTGGGAAACCTCAGTGTTCTCCAACTGAAAACACTAGCACATTCTAGCAATAATCTCAGAGAAAGAGAAAACCTCACAGGAAGAATCAGAAAATGAACTCTTCTCAGAGTCTGAATCAGAAATGAGAGGGAAAAAAAACATGCATCTGTCCCTGTATCCTCTTGTTCAGATTCAGAATAGTGAACCTCTTCAGGAAAAGAGGGATCCTATTTCTTTTACCAGAAACTACTTTACAAGAAAGATCAAAATCCTGAATTAGACCCGGAGCCAGACCCAGAAAACTACTCCTATTCACAGAAATTTGAGGAGTAATAGACACGTGCTTGATTTTCTGCTTCTCTGACAGGAAAAATGGGGTTAGCCATGTTACTTCTGACAATCAGCTGCTTCCTCAGGGATGCACACAGTATTCTGACACAATGGGGAAACCTTCCTTGTTCCCTCTCCCGGGACAGGGAATTGTGGCCCTCCCTTTCCTGCTGAGAGGACCTCAACAGCTGCAAAGGATGTGGCTAATCCCCAGTCTACAGTAGCTGTATGTGTTACACCTGAGGGATCCAGGGTAAAAGATGAGTGATCTGAAGTACAACTAATTTCCACAACAGTTACCCACTTGTAGCTGAGGTGAATTGCTAGCCTGCTATGGTGGCAAAAGTTATTTGCTAAATTTTTTCCTTCTTGCTAGAAGGAGGACTGACAGTGGCATTTGTAGTCTGCTCCATGGTGAAGCCAAAAATGGTCTCTTCCCAGGGAAGATTAACAGAATTGCCAGGAAACACTACCAGTCCACAAAAGTTACTTTTTGATATAAAAAAGCACAGTAAAAAGCATTTTAGAAACACTATGTCAGCCCTACAAAAGAAACAAACCCATTTTCTCCACAGGAAAAAAATGTTAAAACTGACAGAAAAAAACGAGTGCTCTATTTAAAAGTATGTTACAGTCTCAAGATCTCAAGACAGTCCATTAAAACACAGTACTCCTAGCTTTAAAATAACTTTCTTGAACAGGAAAGCAACAAAATCAACAAAATTAAGAAAAATCGAAGTTTTAGCAAAGGAAAGCACAAGTAGACCCATAGATTCTCAAAAGCCTCAGAGGAGCATACTCTTCGGTGGTATTAAAGCTCTGAAGGGTGTCATGCCCAGATTTATCTTTTAATCAGCTCAGCTAGAGTGTGGAAGGTGTCCTGAAGCTTTGGAAGCTGGATGGCTGTTACATCTTACGATATAACCAACATAGCTCAGACTACTGCAGCAGTGATCAGTATGATGAACATCTGAATTTTACTCAAGCTGGCAGAATTACTAGCTTTTATTTTTCAGTTCATTTTTCACATTGGGAGAACTGAAATTAGGCCGTTGATCAGTTGGCAGCCATCTTGCATATTCCAAGCACCTTTTTCTTAAGGCTAAAACATAATGCAAACAGAGGCCCCAACTGGGAAGGGAATACAGAAGAAAAAAACAGGAATCAGTGAAAGTGGGAACACAGGCTGTAGCATTGCTCTTAAGCACGTGTAACCTTAACCTGTAAGCAGTCTATTCAAGACAAATTGCTCCAACCTGGAGGGGTAAACTTCATTTATTGGAAATGTCCATAGTTTTGTGTTTGTTGCAAGTTAAGAATACAGAGTGGCTTTGAATTTCTTTTTTTTTCACTGAAGCAAAAAGTCATGAAAAAACATGACAGATTCATATGGAGATAAGAAGCAACTCCAGAAGATAGCCTGCCAAACTGTCTGCACGTAAGCCAAAAGTTTAAATATACATTCAAAAGTACTGCCATGTACAAAAGAATAACAGCTTGCTATCATGATGGCTACACTGCCCAAGTTACCATGGAATAGTAATGTCCTTACAGCTACAGACAAAAAGCAAAAGTTACTGATTTATATTAAGAAATGCAAGGTGTAAATAGCAATGATGTAGGAGAAACAGACAGATGAGCATGTGAATTTGACAAAGAAAGGATTTCAGAATGGATATTTAGTAGATTATCAGGAACAAACAAAGAGGAGTAATAATGCACATTACTAGAGGGACTCTAACAGCGACAGAAGTGGAAAGACAATATTTAGATTTGTAGTGTAACGGAAAAAGAAGTTATGTACCTACCATAACGTTCCATGTTAGTTGTCTTCATATTGCCTTCTTTCTTGCTGGTTGGGATCGGAGCCGATCCTCGGCTCCGACTTGGCCATCTTCAATAGCTCGAGAGCTGTTTACTGGCTCGAGGCTACCCCTTATCCCATGATGCCTAGCACTAGTTACCCAGATCTCGTTTGAAATAGCTAACCCCAGACATAGCTACAGGAAGAAACCCCTCCAAACAAATGGTTAAACATACCTGTCCTACTGTCTAAGTCAGTAAAGGAAACAAACCAGAGAACACACAGCCTGTGAAAACTGAACTCCTCTCGGTCCAATAGGATAGGGGGATGGAGGGGGGGACGCAAGAAAGAAGGCGAGATGAAGACAACTAACATGGAACATTATGGTAGGTACATAACTTCTTTATGTTAAGTTGTCAATCTCACCTTCGTTCTTGCTGGTTGGGACAGCGTCCCTAGCACCTGCAATCCTGGGTGGCTCATTGGAACAGACTCTTCAGAACAGTGGAACCAAAGTCAGCTCTACTTCTAGAGACCAAATCCAACTTGTAATGAGAAATAAAGGTATGAGGATTTGCCCACGTAGCAACGGCACAGATAAGAGTCCATGGGCACCTAGACTGGAAGGCTACAGAGGTGGCTAAGGCCCTGGTAGAATGACCCTTCGGTTTGATTGGCAAGTCTTTGTTCCTTAGTTGATAGATAAAGGTAATGATATGAGACAACCACCTGGATAAGGTCACTTTGGAAACTGGGAGACCCTGTTTGCCCCGAGCATAGGAAAGGAAAAGTTGGTCAGACTTCCTTATATCTTTCGTCCTATGCAGGTAGAAATGCAACTGTCTATGAACATCCAATTGAAGTAACTTGTATTCTGCCTTGTTGGTGTGGTTAGGGAAAAACACAGGTAGATCTATAGACTGGTTCAAATTATTTTCTGAGCAGACCTTCAGAAGGAAAGAGGGATTAGTCCTCAGAGTGAACCTGTCCTTATGAAATACTAAGTAAGGGGGACGGACACATACTGCCTGAAGTTCAGAGACACGTCTAGCTGAAGTAATAGCTACCAGAAAGAGTTTTCCAAGATAGAAACTTAATGGAGCAGGAAGCCGCCAGTTCTAAAGGGGGCATAATTAATGAGGTTAGTACCAAATTAAGGTCCCAAGGAGGAGTGGGATCTCTCACTGGGGGTCTAAGGAGAGTAGACCCTCTTAGAAACGCTTTACATAGCTTATGAGACATAATGTTTGCATTAGAAAACCAGACATGAAAATTTGAAATGGCCGCTAATTGAACCCTGATTGTAGCAGAAGCGGACCCCGAATGAAAGAGTTCTGTTAGGAACTCCGAGATTTCGTGGCTAGGGGCTGTGAAGGGATCTATGTTCCTATCCTCTGCCCAATAATAAAAACATTTCTATTTACTAGCGTAAGTCCTTCTAGTGGCAGACTTATGGGAGGAAACAATAATGTCGCGTACGGCCGGGGAAATACTGGGAAGCCTGGCTAAGGTTGGAAATGGAGCAACCAAGCTGTGAGCTGGAGTGTTTGAAGGGATTGATACAGCCCGCCCGATTGATGAATCAGTAGGTCTAGAATCGGATCCAGAATCCAAGGCTGCTCGAGAAGGTAATGGTGCAGGAATGGGAACCATATCTGTCGAGGCCAGTAGGGGGCAATGAGGATCATTTTGCAACCCAACAACAGCTTTCTGAATGAGTTTCAGTATCGGGAAACAGAGGGAAGGCATAAAGAAGTCCCTGAGGCCAATTGTGGACTAGAGCATCTCTGGGAGAGTGACCAGGAAGCGGAAGAAGGGAGAAGTAGTTGCTGCATTTGCTGTTGAAGGGGGTGGCAAAAAGGTCGCAGCAAGGTTGACCCCATTTGAGGAAGATTAAATCCGCAACTACCTGATTCAGAGACCACTCGTGAGGCATGAGAATAGCTCTGCTGTGCCTGTCCGCTATGACGTTGGACGTCCCAGGGATGTGCGTCTCAATCAGAAATCGTTGGGAGGAAATCGCCCACTGCCAGAGTCTGAGCGCTTCTTGACATAGGGGGTAGGACCTGGTTCCACCCTGCTTATTGATGTACCACACCACTGACATGTTGTCCGTTTGAATTGCAATGGTCCCAGAAGGAAGAGAGTCCTGAAGAGCTTGCAACGCTAGGAGCACAGCTCTCATTTCTAGGACGTTTATATGCAGATGGTACTCGTGAGCCTGCCAAGTGCCCTGGACTATCCTTCCCTGATAATGCCCCCCCCCCACCTTATCAGGGAGGCGTCCGTGGTCACTGTAGCAACCGGAGGGTGCTGAATGAAGAGTCTGCCCTGAATCACTAGTGGGGAGACCATCCACCAGGAAAGGTGCCTTTTGCATGCTTCTGTAATTATGATCATGTGAGACATGGGGAGCTGTTGGAAGGACCACTGCGTGAAAAGAAGCCACTGCAGGATTCTCATGTGAAAGCGGGCCAGGGGTATCAGAAGAATTGCCACCGCCATAGAACCTAGAGTTTGAAGGACGTACTTGACTTGTACTCTTTTGCATTGCATGAGGACTTGAACTTGCTGGCGAATTGTGGACACCCTGTCCAGAGGTAGCTTTGCGGACATGCTCCTTGTATCTAAGTCTGCCCCTATACAAGTAATAGATTGACAGGGCAACAAGGCAGACTTTTTGAAATTTATGGTAATGCCTAGCTGGGAGCAAATTGAGATTGCATAGTCCCTGGCTTGAAGGAGTTGATGCCTGGTAGTAGCAGTAAGGTGCCAGTCGTCTAGATATGGAAACACCTGGAATCCTTGATGCCTCAGGTGAGCCGTGACCACTGCCATACATTTGATGAACACCCTGGGGGCTGTGGTGAGACCAAAGGGCAGAGCTCTGAACTGGTAATGACTGGCTCCCAGCCGGAAACGAAGGAACCTCCTGGAGCGTCTGTCCATTTTGATGTGATAGTACGCATCCTGGAGATCTATAGAGCACATTCAATTGTCCTGACCCTGAAAGGGTACAATGGACTGCAGCGTGACCATCAGAAACTTTGTTCTTTGAACAGACTTGTTCAGTCTGCTGAGATCCAAAATAGGTCTCCAGTCCCCTGTCTTTTCTGGTACCAAAAAGAATCTTGAGTAAGTTCCGGATCCGTGTTGGTCTGCCGGGACTTCCTGGATGACTCTTTCTAGCAGTTTTGAAATTTCTATAACTGCTTGGTCCCTCAGATTGGGTGGAACATCTGGGAGGGACTTGCATGACGGTAAAGGGGGCTGAACGAATGGGATTCTGTAACCTCCGGATATTATTGAATGTACCCATTTGTTATGCGCTATGCTTAGCCAGGCTTTTGGGTACAATGAAAGTCTTCCCCCGACTGCCTCCAGAGATGGACAGTCGGGCAACCCCTCAAGGATGTTGGAAGGGCTTTTCAGAGAAGGATTCTCTACTGCCCTGGTTCTGCGGACCCCCTCTGCCACGAGGGCGGCGTCTGTTATTATTATTTCCTCCTCTGCCCCCTGGAGGAAAAATCACTACGTGTATCAGGCGAAGATCCCTGGGATTTTCAAAACTACATCTTTCCACTCTTCTGACCCTTGGGGTATGGTCTAGAGGGAATGGAAAAATGGACTCCCACGGCAGACAGAGTCTTGCCTTCCTGCTCACACCTAGTAAGAGTGTCTTTCACCTGTGGTCCAAAAAGAAAGGAACCGTCAAAGGGAGTAGTTAGTGAATGATGCTCTGAAGGGTTCCGCAAAATTACACAGCCGCATCCATGCATGTCTCCGAAGTGCCATGCCTGTGCCTGCGGCTCTACTCGCCCCATCGGCTGCATAGGAAATGAGCCTCATGGAGGAGTTGACTACTGAGTTAAGGGTTGCCAGCTGAGAGGCCACTTTAGCCTGAGCCCCTTCAGCTGATGGATCCTGCAGGGTATCTCCGAGCTCTTTCAGGAGATCCCTCTGAAGCCTGGTGAAATGGCATAAGTAATTCAGTGACCTCATGGAAAAGGTCGCTGAGGCAAACATTCGATTCCCATATCTGTCCATGGTCCTGGACTTCTTGTTAGGAGGATGGACAGAAGAAGTTTCCACTAACTCCTTTTTAGTGGCTGCTGCTACCACCATGGCATCCACTGGAACACGCTTAGTAAGGAACTGCTTGTCAGGGGGTGCAGTAATAAACTTGCCTGGTCTCCTCGGGGTTCGTTCCACTGTATCCGGAGCTGAACAAGCCCTTCGAGCCACCACAGACATTAGTGGATCGAAGGGCGGAGAAACCCAGGAGGTGGAAGGCCGGGAACCGAACGCGTCCAGGAATACAGATTCGTCCTCTGTAGGAGCTAGGGTATTCCAGTTCCCCCTCTGCTTAAGTATTTCTAGGATGTCCGAGAAGGAAACATCTTCAGAGGGTAATCTCAGGGACCATTCCGACTCATCCAAATCCGTATCCGAAGTGACGGACTCGGTGGAGTCAATGTGCTTCCTCTTGCACTTCTTCTGAGGGGGCTCCTCTGAATGATCAGGGGAGGCCTCGGAGGAAGAGGAAACACCCAATGGGGTGCCCTGGAAAGATGGTTCCCTACGCTTGGGGTCTGGAGGAGGGACAGAGGTCGAAGCAGGCACTACGGGGGACGGAGCCAGTGGGGTCGAAGGTGGAGCTGGCTCGGAGGCCAGCACACTCCTCATGACATCGAAGGCATCCCTGCCACAATGAAGAGGAGGCTCCGGCTCAGAGGAGACCGGAATCCTCCTCCCCACCGAGGGAGACGGCTCCGAGGCCGATGTAGGAGCCGAGCTCACTTGTGCTGACGCTCCGAGAGGGAGAGTTGGGTCGGACAAGGGTCCGATGCCACTCGCCCCCTCGGAGCCGATGAGGGAGTCTCGGCACCCAGATCCCTCGATGGAAGCCACCATCGAAAGGATAGGAGCAGACGGATCTGAAGGAGAGATCGTTATCGGAGCCGACGGTTACACGACTCGAACCCCTAGAAACTCCGGCTCCGAGCTCAGTGGAGTCAGACGAGGAACATCGATAGAAACAGACAGAGCCGACACCTGTTGAGGAGGGCTGGACAACATTTTGGCCAGTGCCTGCGACTTCAATAACCTGCTGACCACTCTCTCCACATCATGGTCTGAGAGCCTGGAGGACCGAGAGGAGTGTGAAGATCTGTGACTACGGTCACTTTGCAGAAGGGGAGACCAAGGAGCCGAATGAATGGACTCTAATGAAGGGGACCTCAGCCTTTTTTGAGTCCTTGATGGCTCCGAGGGGACTAATGGAGCCGACGAGGAAGCAGCCTCCTCGGTTCTGGCCAGAACCGAAGTGGAAGGCAAGCCTTGGGCCGATGACGGCTCCGAGCTGGGAGCCGACGATCTGACCGGTTTATGAGACTTCACTGGCAAAGTCTTAGCCAGTGAGTCCTGAGGCTTAAGCAGTCCTCTCAAAATAAGTTTATTCTTGCGCGCCTGCAGAACGTTTGGGCTAAATGCATGGCAGATAGAGCAAGAGTTCTGCAGGTGCACAGCACCTAAACAATAGACGCAAGAAGTGTGCCCATCTGTCAGAGACATTTTCTGACAGCATGAGTCAGACTTCTTGAATCCCGACACTTTGGATTCTTTGGACATGTCTATCAAAGAAAAGCACTACTCTAGTCTATTTGGCCAAGAGGCCGGATAACAGTAACTAATAATAGTATAAGATAATCAAATACCTTTTTTTTTTTTTTTTTTTTTTTTTTAAACTAGGAAGCTTCTAACAAACGGCTACCTACCAATAAACACACTATCTACAGGGAAGGGGGAGGGGAGAACTCTCTAATTTAAACGAGTTCTAAGGGGGGGACACTACAACACTGAACACTCTAATTAAACTAAATAACTAAGTTTACTAGTTATCGACTAACAATAACAAAAAAAATAATTCTAATCTGACAAGAAAGCCAAATATAGCTATACAAGCCTGAGCCAGTATCCAGGAACCTCGCAGCTGAAGCGGCAAACGAGATCTGGGTAGCTAGCGCTAGGCATCATGGGATAAGGGGTAGCCTCGAGCCAGTAAACAGCTCTCGAGCTATTGAAGATGGCAGAGTCGGAGCCGAGGATCAGCTCCGATCCCAACCAGCAAGAACGAAGGCGAGATTGACAACTTAACATTGAGGATTATGGTGGAATGTATTTATATTCCACCAAAATTGCTATTATGGAGCTTAAGAAACTTTTGGGAGAAATAATCAGCTTTCAGTAGGAAATATTTACGAATGGGGACCGGAACTTTGTTTGCAATGGTGATGACATATCAGGGAGACCCAGAAGGGAAAATGTAACAAAAAGTGTAGATTTCTGAACAATCACATGGCAGTAGAACCTCAGACAAACTATGTATTATTCCCCATGTGCAATAACTGGGCTAGATTGGAAAGAAATTATTTCAGAGAAGCATGTGTATTTAACTGAAACATATTCAATAACATTTACATCAAGTACTGATAAAATATACAATAAAGATGAATAATAATGAAGTAAAAATGAGACGTTATTTTCCTACTTACCTGTTTAAAAAAGAAAGGAATGGGTAGTGGAAATGCTTCAAGAGTTGTTGGGGAAGATGAGTGGGAGTAAATGAAAATGGAGTTTTAAACACTATAGAATTAAAAGAAAGATACAGGAAAGAAGCAATGTGAATTATGTGCAAGGGCTGAAATTGGATAACATACTGCAGAATAGAGAGATATCTCACTGAAGAAGAGGAACAACTGCAGAGTGGTAAATGGAACACAAGGGCATACTTAGATAATATGCACGAGTTTGGAAAGGTAGCTGTTAAACATGCTCTTAAAAATTCCAGCACACAAAAGCTTTTAACATAAGATAAGCAACAGAAAGTTTAAAGGGCTGTCGCCAAACTTAGAAAGCCTGTGGCAATGAAGATGACCACAGACACTTTAGCAGTATTAGAGCTATTTTAGAAATTTTATGAAAATCTGTACAATACAGAAACACGTGGAAACCAAGAAAAGACACAGATGGAAATATTTGTGGAAGACTTAGATACGCTAAGGTTACAGGAAGATGAAGCTCAACATTTAAGAAAGAAGACAGGAAGAGATGGTTTAAAGAGAGTTTCCAGGAACACATGGTATTCCTAAGTAAGTCTGGAAGCTAGAGGAGAAAGTGATTAAGATCTGAAAAGTTTTATTTAACAGTACTGTAAAGGGTGGGGGGATACCAACATCATGGAAGAAAGCTGTGGTAGATGTATTATCCAACAAGGTTAAAAGACCTTTCAGACCAGGTTTATATAGACCCAAGTCAACTTTAAACTATGATTATAGTGTCTATACCAGTTAAAAGACTGG